>NC_137142.1:3964919-3992419 GCF_949319135.1 Squalius cephalus | reverse complement strand
TACATCTTGGATGCCCTTGAGGTAAGCTAAAACATACCAAAATTTAATTTCAAAGTGAACTATCCCTTTAAGCTTACAAAAGTCATTGCAGAAGCGAATGGTGCCGTCAGGCTTGGGGACTAGCACAACCGGGCTGGACCACGGACTGGAGGAAGGCTCGATGACCCCTAAGCGGAGGATTTTTTTCCCACTTCCTCCTTAATGGCTTGCCAACGAGACTCTGGAATGCGGAACTGTGACAGTGACATCACAGGGGGTATCCTGGACAGTTGGAGAATACATCACTGAAGCTTCGGATCAGGGCTTCCAGTTCTTTCTTTTGGTGTGGCCCGAGCTGTGGATTCAGGTCTACCACAGGATCAACTTGCCGTAAAGGCCACCGCAGGAAGGAACTCCCGGGGCTGCTCTGGCCGTTCGTAGAGTCGCCGCTGGACATATTGGGATTCAGTAAGGTGGTCCTTGACCAGAGGCATTATCCGTTCAATTCTTTCTCTCATCTCTCGAACATGCTCAACTACCGTACGGTGCGGGGAAGGTTGTTGCTCCCAGGCCTCCTTGGCAGTGTCTAGCAACCTGCGGGTTGGTGTCCAAACAGCAACTCGAATGGGGTAAAGTCAGTGGAATCTTGAGGTACTTCCCGTATCCCAAAGAGCACAAAGGGGATCATTCGGTCCCAGACGCGCCCGTCCGCAGTCACCACCCATTTTAACATTCCCTTGAGGGTCTGATTAAAGCGTTCCACCAGGCAATCTGTCTGAGGTGCGGAGATGTTTCGCTTGCAGCAACTTACACAGACCGGCCATGACCCGGGAAACAAAGGGTGGGCCCTGTCTTTGGCAGCGGCCCCACGATGTCCTTCCCAAAGCGTGAAAACGGCCCTCTATAACCAGTAGTGGAATAAGGGGGGCGGGGGCAGGTCTCTGAGGAGCAGTACGTTGGCACACTGCACAGGCCTGGCACTACCGCCACACTTCAGAATTCATCACTGGCCAGTGGAAGTGATCTCTTATCTGCTGCAATGTGGTCTCTGCAGCGAGGTGGCCAGCAAGCGGATGGGAGTGTGTCAGGTAGAGGACCATCTCTGTTTTGCTCCTTGGTAGGACGAGCAGTTCCTTTAGTCCCCCCCCCCCCCTCGCTTTTCTGCAACACAGTATAATAAGTCATTCTTTACAATGAAGTGTGGAGAGGGGTGTGGGGGTGGCTGGTGTTCAGTGCGATTGACTACCCTGACTTGTGACCAGCAGTGTTTCAAGCAATCAAGTCCTCTCGTTGTTCTCTTCCTAGGGACCCGCTTCCTGTGATCTGCTGGAAAAGATCAGAGAATACTAGGTTGAGAAGACTCACCCGCTCTCTCACTCTCTGATGCAAGGTAAGCCTGGAGAGCTCTCGGTTTTCGGGGTCGAACTCGACAACCGTTCACCCGGACTTCCTCCTCCGGGGCTCCGACGGGGACGTTATGGTGCAAAATGCATCCCACCATCCAGGCTTGGACTTCGAGTGGATTTGGGTCGATCGGCATAGGCTCATCCTGTCCAGGTGCTCGAGAAGGGCTTGCCAGGCTCATTGACTTGTGGGGGCTGTTCATCCCTCGCCGCTCCCCAGTACCCCTCCGGGGAAAGGAGGCAGCTCTCTCTCCCGATTCCCTTGCCACTGCGGCCTCAGACTGTGTGGGTCAAGTCAAGTCAAGTCATCTTCATTTATATAGCGCTTTTAACAATGTAGATTGTTTCAAAGCAGCTTTACAGAGATAAGCGTATAATTTAAGGTAACAGAGATTGTTTCGGCTTTACAGCAGAGTTAAGTTATTTCCATCTAAAGTTAGTTTTGATTTATTTGCTTCCGTCGCAATGATCATTTGTTATTAAATTAGGGGCCGCTAAGACGACACCATTCCCTCTACACAGACTTTAAACGCGAACCTGTGAGAAACACTGATGGCGTTCACATGAGCATTTAGAATGAGTTCTATAGTTATGTGCGTTTGAATATATGCAGGTTTGGAATTCCCTACAAGCCAAGCCTAAACAAAGTACTTGTCTTTCCCTATAAATTTTGATAAAGAATTTTATTTTATTTTGTTGCTTTGGGGTAGGAACGCGAAACGGATTTTCCCGACAACGCCTTATCTGTATAGTGGTAGAGGGATCCTCCATAGGGAGAGACTAGTTGGCACTTCAGCACTGCGTTGTCCAGGCGAAGGTCCTTCGTCAGATCTGGATACGGCCTGGATCCGGCAGGCTGCAGGAAAACCTCGGGATAAACACAGACACTAAAATTAGCGAAGATGCCATTCTTCTCATGATGTAACGAGTACATCAGGATTTTTGGGAAGTGTTCCCGGTTCCGGCTGACCTAATCTATGCAGCCTAACATTAAATTATAGAAGTCTATAATGTATTATGTGAAAGCTAGGTCAAAGAGATGTGTCTTTAATCTGGCTTTGAACTGACAGAGTGTGTCTGCTTCCCGGACAATGGTAGGAAGACTGTTCCAGAGTTTTGGTGCTAAATAGGAGAAGGATCTACCGCCAGCAGTCGATTTTGATATTCTAGGTATTATCAACTGGCCGGAATTTTGAGATCGCAATAGACGTGACGGACTATAATGCGTTAAGAGCTCGCTCAAGTACTGCGGAGCTAAACCATTTAGTGCTTTGTAAGTGATCAGCAATATTTTAAAATTGATGCGATGTTTAATAGGGAGCCAATGCAGTTTTGGGTGGGGTAGGGCACGTAGCAGTCTATCCATAGTGACCTTCTCAATGATCTCAGTCACGGCGACATCATCTGTCAACAACCAGAGCTTAACGAGTCGGGTCAGTTGGGCCGCTTGCATGCGGATGGGTACCTGCGCATCATACACGCAATCATGGACTTTCTGAGCAGCACAGACAGGGGAGAGTCCTACCTGAGCCAGGATCTCTTTCTTCAGAAAATCATAGGCATCCAGATGGGTTAGTGGGAGGGAGAAATAAACTCTTTGGGGTTCCCTGGTTAGAAGGGGTGTTAACTTCCAGATCCATTCCAACTTGTCCCAACCCCCTCTCCTACCGACCACTTCAAATGTGTGCAAAAAAGCTTTCGGGTCATCCTGCTCAGTCATCCTTGGAAGAGCTGTGGGTTGCGCTGAGGGTCTGGCATCTGCCAAGTGGGTCCTGGTGTATTCTGAATGAAGACCACCTGGTTTTGTCCCACTACAAGCCATTCTGATTAGTGGTCGACCGATATATCGGCCGATATTTGGCATTTTTGAAATATCGGCATCGGCCGATAAGTTTTTCTGATTGGCCGATGTGTTGGAAGCGGGACTTTTATTTTGACGGTGCTCCGGACTTTTATTTTGACGGGCGGCGCTGAGAACACCAGCGCCAGAAGAGAACGGCAACGGCAGCTCCTCAGATCACACAGCGCTCACTCACATTCTCCGTCTTCATTAATTTACGATCTCTGTCAGTCATATCTAATACTTTGTTAGACAGAACTGGTAAACAAAGAAAGTAAAGTAAATGGTATGCGAAGTAAGTAAAGTAAAGTGTTGCTTTTATATTATTTAATAGAAAAGGCAAACAATCAGGCTATAATACTTTCTCATTTGCCGTCAACATTCAGCAAATGCGCATCTAATGTTACGTCATTTAAACAAATCTCTGAATATCTAATAAATATTTAATATCACAAACCTTGCAGATTTAATGGAATCCAGCTGTGATATCTTGTGAGGTGTGCATTTGTAGCCTGATAAACGTGTGACTGCGAGTGACGGTCGAGTGAAGTGAGTGAATGCGAACAGAAGATCAGCTTCACAGGAGACGCGATCGAAAAACTTTAAATCCTTCATTTTAAAATATGCTGATATATAACCAGTTGCCAACTGTGTCATATTCATATCTGTGATATATCCAGTTGCCAACTGTGTCATATTCATATCTGTGATATATCCAGTTGCCAACTGTGTCAGATTCATATCGTTTTCACTGTGCTGCATGTAAAATTAGCGTTACCTTGTCTTTATTGAAAAAAATATGATTAACGTTACCAGCACAAAATTACCAGATTACTGAGTGCCCTGTTACAGTGTTTACTTTCTTTTTATTCACATATTCATATTTCTAAACAATTACTTTGTTAAAAATACTGTAATAGGATTGCAGATTCAAGAAGTTCCCATCTAAAGTATAAAAGCATGTTTATTTTAAAGATTTGTTTTCTAATTTATTTATAATTGATTAAATATTGATTAAAATAAATATATATAAAAATATCGGCTTTATATCGGCCATCGGCCACCCTGCTCTCTAAGATATCGGCATCGGCATCGGCCATCAAAAAAACAATATCGATCGACCACTAGTTCTGATAACTGTTGTTGGCGTACTTCGGCGAGATGACGGATGACATCCTCCACACTTGGGGGAGAGGCTGCCTCACCAGAATCCTCATGTCTGGGGTCTTCTGCCCACATTCTCCATCAATGTAGCGCTCCACTACGGGCAAAGAGGAGAACAGACACGAAATGCAGTACAGCGTCACCCCGGAAGGCGTCTTTATTTGTTTAAACACTGAGAATGTAGGTGCAATCAAACTCAGTCTCTGTGTTTCGTGCAGGTGAAGTGTTCGGTGGTGGGAAGTGCAAGTGCAAGTTCCTCCTTGTCCAGCGAGGGAGGGGAGATTAGCCAATTAACTGGATGATCCGAACTCACTTGGAGAAGTCAATCACTTATAGGTAAAGAAAAGACACAGAGGTTAGAAACGCACCCAGTGAGAGTCTATATATATCTCCCTCTGAGGGATTGCCTCATCGTCATCAATTTTTTTAATTATTATACACATAATTTTCCCTCAATAATAAAACATAGCTTGAAATTCTGGAAGTGACAGAGGAAGTGACATCACTTGGACCCATTCTACATCTTGGCAGGAAGACAAAATAAATAATATAATATAATTTTCTCATATTTTAATAATGACTGTGTTCCCCAAGGCAGTGTTATTTTAATATAATTGATATAGCCTACTATTATAGCTTTTATTAATATTTTAGTTTTATATACTTCACTTCACTACACTACTCTTCAATTTTTGTTAATTTTCCTATTAGTGTTTGGGTATTTTTAGGATAGTATGTCTATTTTTTTCTTTTTATTAAAATGACCCTTCCCCAAGCTTAAGTTATTGTGGAAAAAAAAGATCAAACAAATACTATTCTTTAAAAAAATAATGTTGAGGTGAAATATACAGGTGCTGGTCATAAAATTAGAATATCATCAAAAAGTTGATTTATTTCAAGAATTCAACTTAACAGGTGAAACTAATATATTATATAGACTCATTACATGCAAAGTGAGATATCTCAAACCTTTATTTGTTATAATTTAGATGATTATGGTTTACAGCTTATGAAACCCACAAAATCAAAATCCCAGAAAATTAGAATATTACATGAAATCACACAGTAATTACACAGTGATACCATGGTCATTGAACCAGGTTTTGGTTATTTTGGCAGTGTGGGCCGGTGCAAATCCTGCTGGAAAATGAAGTCAGCATCTCCATAAAGCTTGTCTGCTGAAGGAAGCATGAAGTGCTCTGGACATGTCCTGGTAGACGGCTGCGTTGAGTGGACAGCACAGTGGACCAACACCAGCCGATGACATGGCTCCCCAAACCAACACAGACTGTGGAAACTTCACACTGGACTTCAAGCATCTTGGATTGTGTGCCTCTCCATTCTTCCTCCAGACTCTGGGACCTTGGTTTCCAAATGAGATGCAAAATTTGCTCTCATCAGAAAAGAGGACTTTGGTCCACTGTGCTTTATTAAATCCAGAGTCAACGCAGCCGTCTACCAGGACATTTTCAGAGCACTTCATGCTTCCTTCATTTTCCAGCAGGATTTGCACCTGCCCACACTGCCAAAAGAACCAAAACCTGCTTCAATGACCATGGTATCACTGTGTAATTACTGTGTGATTTCATGTAATATTCTAATTTTCTGGGATTTTGATTTTGTGGGTTTCATAAGCTGTAAGCCATAATCATCAAAATTATAACAAATCATCAAAATCTTGAAATATCTCACTTTGCATGTAATGAGTCTATAATATATTAGTTTCACCTGTTAAGTTGAATTCTTGAAATAAATCAACTTTTTGATGATATTCTAATTTTATGACCAGCACCTGTAAGTTTGAGTGTGAGTCTAAGTTTGATATGAATGTGTGAGTGTTTGTCATGCCTGTAAATGAACTGGCCACATCCGTCCAGCGTGTTCCTGAAACATTGGTAAAGGCTGCCTGCTGTTTTGGTGTGGGTTTTTATTAATTTTGTTTGTTTTAAAGGGCCTAAATGTAGAACTCAGAAACTCTTGGTATTAGCGACACAGTGTTGTCATTAAGTGAACTGCAGCCAGTAACTGACTGCTTCTGCACGCATAACGTACAAGAGACTGGAATGTTATTCAAGGCCTCGATAATTTTCGTTTTTTTTGCTTATTAGTAAGAGGTTGGAAATATACTGTTAACCAGCATCCAGACTGCTGCTGAAAGCGACAGTTAGTTCAGAAATCATCCGATAATAGTGGTGATTTGGAGATGTTTGTTTCAGCTCTGCGTTTCACTGGCATCATGTCAACAGTTGAGGTAATTAACAGTTATGATAGTTTGAATATAAAGTATATATAGATCTGGCTATGTGAGTACTATAATTTGAATGAATCCATTTTCTTTGCATGACTATGATATTACTGTGATATTACAGTACAGAATGACTCTTTTCGGCATTAATTTCATGTGTCATTGATTGAACGGAAGAGAGGCTCTATGGAGCGCGCGTAACCGTCCATCCTTTGGATTTTCCCGGCAAAACCGCCCCGAGTCCTTCACATAAAAATTAGTCAGGCTTTCATAGACATAGAGGAAGTCTCTCTCTTTTTTTTAAGTTTCATTACAAGCTTTTCTCACATAGGCAAAGCGATTAATACATGAACATTCTTACATATTTTTTAGTGCTGGAAAATAATGTAGGCTATTAAGCTAATACAAAACTGTTCATTGTAACCTTATTTAAATGTGTCTTGAAAATTGCAATAGTAGGCTACCAGATAACAGGGAACTTTCTTAGAACTTTGGTAAGGTTCTCTCAAAGTTATGAAAACTTCTTCCAGCCTAGCTTTAACAGATGTTCCCAAAATGTACCAAAAAAAAAACCCTTTTAGTTGGATGTTCGTCTTAGGCACATGCACTTACAGTAGGCTATATAGACTTTTATTCAGATGCAGAGTGTGATATTTTTGTCCATGCTTGAATGTGAAGTATGATCGGAGTATAGTAGAGAAGTGAGGTGTCCTCCCCGTCAGCTGGAGAAAGCTGCTGTGGCCGCGGGTGTGTGTGTGTGTGTGTGTGTGTGACGCTCCATCACACAGAGAGTGACAGCAGAAGTGTGGAGAGAGTGATGAGACCCCCGCTGACCTGCTCTCTCTCTCTCTCTCTCTCTCTCTCTCTCTCTCTCTCTCTCTCTCTCTCTCTCTCTCTCTCTCTCTCTCTCTCTCTCTATGCCAACAGGTACTGTAGATGTAGCCTTCGGAACCTTCGTTTGCTCACTAATGTGTTAGTTTTTGTGTATTTTTGTTATTTTGGTTCATTTTTGTTCTTTTTATGCACTACAAATAATGTTCCTTTACTAAAGAAGAATTTTCACAAACAAGTTAAAATAGATCAGAGCTGTTTTACTTCACATGATCCCAGCT
This sequence comes from Squalius cephalus, assembly GCF_949319135.1. Lineage (NCBI taxonomy): Eukaryota > Metazoa > Chordata > Actinopteri > Cypriniformes > Leuciscidae > Squalius > Squalius cephalus. The sequence goes on along the minus strand of NC_137142.1, from coordinate 3,984,676 downwards.
ATGTTGTAAGAATGTTTATGGAAACATTATATCTCTGAACATTCAAAACTAAAAGTAAACTATTATAAACATGCTAATTGAAATAAATAATGAATGAAATAAAGCTGAAATAAAATATGTATTAATAATAGATGAATGAAAATTATATGATATATATATATATATATATATATATATAAATATATAATTTTTTTTTATTTTTTTATTTTGTTATATTATTTTCTCTTTGAGCTTTGTCTTTTTACTCCTATTGAATCACAATAAATAATAATAATATTAATGGAAAGAATTGCTCCAAAATGCCATGTTAAAAAAGCAAGGCCTGTTATCTGGTCATTAAAATTTGTATTCACTTATGATGAAGGTGATGATGATGATGATGATGATTATCATCATATAGTAAATGTACACTGTAAAAATGACAAAATATTATCTTGGGAACTAACTGAAATAAGTTTAAGCCATTAAAATTACAAACTGAAAGTAAATAAAACTTAAAACTGAACTAAAACTAAAAGTGAAATAAAATAAATTAAACCTAAACAGTAATATTAAAAGATAATCAAATGAACAAAAGCTAATAAAAAAATTAAAAACTGAAAATACAAAAATAAAAGCTAATTCATAATATTAATTAAAAAAAGATCATTAAAATTACACTGGTTGATATTTGCTTTTATGGTGTTCCTAAAGCATATAAAAGAACATGCATAATTACTTAAAAATCAATCGCAAATCATCCCTTTGATAGGGCAGTGGTTTCCCTGAAAGCAATATAAGATTAAATGGAGAAGAGATTTCTCAGATTTGTCTCCAGAGACAAAGGCACCTGTAATCTCAAATGTGTCTCTTCTAAAGTCATTCCTCGGGTATTTAGAAGAAACAATAAACTCATTTGCCTCTGGAGAAAACGGTTAACATTATGATCGAACTTCAGTTTAAAATAGGTTTATGGAGTTCCAATAGTTTAAAGAAATCTGCTGATGTTGAGGCAATCAGATCTTTATTAATTCTCATTTACTTTTGGCAAGATATCATAAGCATATTAAAATGACTTTTGTAAAGTTGATTGAGTTGGTGAGAACATTGCAATGATCTCACTTGCTTTGACTTCAAACACAACCAAGCTCATTTGATTTCTTTTTACATGAACCACGGCCAGAACTCCACTGGCAAGACGTATAGAAAAACACAATTAGAAAAAAGCACAGACAAAACACCTCGAAAAATGTAATCTCAGGCATCATGCTGTGTTTTTAAATGTTTATTTTGCAGGCACAACTTTCCTGCTAATTAGTTTTGCTTTCCCTCACATTGTGCATTTGTGGGATGTCGTCTTGGAAATGAATTTACGTTGCACTACTTTCTTTGGAAAAGCTCGGCTCGGTTTGTTTTCTTGAACTTTACGAGTTCAAAGGCTCCGTCGGATCATTTTTATATGAGATGGATGTGTTGAAACGGCTCCATTAGAGCCACTGTCCTCACTCAATGATTTACCTCTGAGGGCGAGCCGCGTGAACGCCTCATTAGGGCGATGGGCCTCGATGGGCCTCGATGGGCCTCGTCACCCGGGAGGTTGTAGATCCGTGGCTTCGGACACTACAGAGGCCGGGATTATAGGACCCATCGCCCCGTCCCGTCAACCCCCAACCATCAGGTCAACAGTTGCTCCCCAGAGCCAAAGTGGCTGGGCTTTCTGCCAGTGTCAAGAGGCTCTGTCTGAGATTATCCCAGGGTAATTAAGCAGGGGACGCAGGTCAATACAGACAAATAAATCATACTGATAGTCCAAACACTGTTGCTGAATGCCTCCGATTGAGCAAAAACAAGGAGCCGCCCCATGCTTGTTCCCGCTTAGCTTGAGGTCCAGCCGCATGCTTCACATTACTTCCCCAGAAGAAACAGCGAGTGGGAAAGCATTGTGCGACATCAAAAGCTGAGCAAAGAGACATGGGCTTTAATTGTTACGCTTTATTTTTAAGATAAAGGCAGAATGGGCATCAATTTAGTCTCTCTTTGTGGTAAACAAAGCCGATTATGCTGACAGAATGGTGATTGTTCCAAGGATGATTAAAGTTATCGCTTTAAGAGAATGCGTCGCTTTTGATCAGGCAAGCACACTCTTGATCAAAATGTGCATAATCCAACAGAGGACTGCGTATGAGGGCAAAATAAAATTATTTAAAAAGTGAGTCGTTTTTTTTAAAACAGCAAATAAGCCATTATATTAAGTTGTTAAACTTGCTTAAAGGGATAGTTCCCCCAAAAATTAAAATTCTGTCATCATTTATTCACCCTCGTGTCGTAAATCCAATCTGCTCATCATAAAAAGTGATTTTTTTGAAAAGTGAAATTTGGGATTAAACTGCTCGATTCATATAGATTAGTTTTACCATCTCTTTGTGAACTTTTTGAAGTGTCAAAGTGGTAGTTGCGTAGCTGTCAATGGAGAAACAGAAATCTCTCAGATTTCATTAAAAAGATTAATTTGTGTTCTGAAGATGAACGAAAGTCTTACGGGTTTGGATCGACATGAGGGCGAGATAATGATGACTGGAGTTTTATTTTTGAGTGAACTAACCCTTTTTAAACTAACAAAAATGTTCTAAAAGCTAACGTTATGAAAATGCTACTTATGAATGTTCTCTAAAATGTCAAAATGTCTAGTTTTTTAAACATAGTTAACAATGGCTAGAATTTTCCCATTAAACATCATGGGAAGGTTACATTTGAATGTTCTCTAAATGTTCTGAAAAGTAACATTTAAAAAATGCCAGACAAACGTCCAACTAAAACATTGGAGAAAAAAATTATATATAAATAATGTTTTAAAGGCATTTCTCCTTATTTAGAACCTTTTTGGCATAAAGGGTTCTTTCCAATTGAGTCCAGAACCCTAGAGTTCTGCTGTATACAGAACCACACTGAACCTTTTTTCTAAAAGCGTGTTGGTACGCACACAAAATAAATGTAAATTAAAGGAAGTACAACCAATATTACCATGTATAATAACATACAACTAAACCAATACATTGTTATTGTCCTTCGCATTAAAACAGCACCTGTACGATGATGAAGTCTAATATATTTTATCCCTCACTTTTCATTCAGAATGAACCTGAGTCTAGAAGAAAACTGTTGTGCATTCCTGATCTAGTCACATTTCTAATGAATATGTCTATAAAGGTACTTCAGTAATGTAAGGCTTTTTTTAAACCGCATCCGTTGCATCACGACTGTCATTAGAGTTATTGCGTCTAGTTTTAGTCCGGCCGTCTGTTAAATAGTCCGTTCCAGAGGAGCAGCGAGGCCTTTCAAACCATATTGCATATTATATTAATAGCAGTGAATTTAAGGACAACTGTCGGGCACCAAAAAAGTTTCTCCTCAAGGGTTGAAGAACAAAAGAAAGGCTCCACTTAAGTTTAATGTTCCTCTTCATTTCCCATTGGCTGAAAGGCAGATAGCGAGAGATGGGAAGCGATGGAAGACCTTATACCATGTCAAATCGTCCTTTCTCTCGGAGGTCAGGACATTCTGTCTGGGTCCACTTGCATCTTTTCCTCAGAAGTTTTCCCATTCAGACACACAATGTAACTGTCAGTCTGAGCAACAGTTTCTGCTTCCACTGGCTCCACATCTCACAGGGAAACACAATATTTCACAGCACCAAACAATCGCCTGTCTGCTCAGGCCAACCATATGCTTACTACGGGGTGCAATATTGACACACATCACCAATTATTCATAAAAAAGGGCTCGATCAGGGGGAGGCGAGAAGGGATAACACTTTGGGGGGGGAAAAATGGATTTGTCCGAACATATACAAAGAAAGTCATCTATCAAGAACATATACTCTCGAAACACATGCATTGAACGAATCCTGAAGTTGTGAATTAGTTGCAACGATGTTCAAACAGTGGTTTTAGCATAACTGTTTTGAAACATTACACTGCATGACTAAGTTGAATAATTGCCCATTACCTGTTGTACTGTGAAATTGCCATATTATTGTGTAATTGGACTTTTAGAGGGGGAAAAGTAAGATACGCATAATCCTTTTTTCATATTTATTTATTTAACACATTTATTGCTATCGAAACAAAACATACATAATTATATATATATATATATATATATATATATATATATATATATATATATATATATATATATAATATATATAAATAAGCCTAGCAATGTAGGATGCATTCATTACTTATTAATAGTTTATTTAGGATGCATCTCTTTCGCTTTACCCGCCACTCAGTCGCCCCCCCACTAGGTGGGAAAGTCCACATGTCCATCAGTGCATGACAGAAGCTCATAGAGCTGCACTGCTCAGCCGCTGGAGTGATTGACAGCTTCTCCCACCAGGTCTTACTAAAGGGGCGGGACGTTCTGCATCTGCTCTGTCACATGTGATGGGAGCATGACAGGATGCAGAGAGAGTGAGAAAAACACAATAGGAGGTGGAAGTAAAAAAGATGGACTTCTGAAGTAAATAGATCAAAATTGAAATTGAAATAAAAATGATACTCTATTTGATGGACATTCATTCAGTGCACTCATGCAAGTTATTTATGGTTGACACACTATTACATCATTAGGATGGATATATATATATATATATATATATATATATATAGAGTGATTGACTACTAATGTTTTTTAATTGTAAGATATGATTGTGTTCCTATACTATTGGAAAAGTGATCAAAATCTTACTGAAATTAAAAAGGGAGGCTTTATTGAAATATAACAATCTGAAGCTCTCAAAAACCTTGGGATCTGCCTTCAGCGTATTGAATTGTAAGTTTTTGTTAACAGATCTGGGGTGCGTTTCCCAAAAGCAGCGTTAGCCAACTGTGTTCGCAAGTTCCGTCGTTATCAGCATAGTTCAACGAGTCTGTGTTTCCCGAAACCATCGTTCTAACAAACATTTGCAAACAGCATCGCAGAGTCGTGTGTTTGGAACGACAGCTCTCGACCTGTGGTTAGAAGCAGAGTTTCTTGTTTTCATGACATGTGGACATGTGGACAAGGAATAAATCCTTATCTTGAGTAAAATAAGCAAGCTGACATTCAGTACAATATATATCTTTTATTTAGAATACATACAAATGACATTTACGTATTTTAGTTTGTCAAGAGATTTAAAGCACCGTTTTTGAAGAGTGTGCATGTGTGAACATGCTCTAGTGCGTAAGAACTAGCCTGTGATTGATCCTGGAAAAAAAGCGAAATAACTGAGAAAAATGAGAAATAGTCCTCAGGTGCCATGTCCACATCTAACATTAATTCGATCTCAAACAGATTCATTAAAATAAGTTATTACTCCACCACGTGCGTGACGTCATAAACCAACATAGTTGAACAATCACTTTGCAACAATATGGTTTCAGGAAACAGTCGTGACTAGCTAGTTGATTTCTTCAACGATGCATCGTACTAAGCAGCGAGTTACGCCGTTGTTCGGGAAACACACCCCTGTTCGGTCATTTAGTTGCATATCTATATTTAAAATTTCGCCTCAAAAAAATGGAATGTGTTAAATCATGTTCTTTGCATTAAAGTTAATTGTGAACTTCAGGACTACATGTGCGCAAAGAACAATAAACACTAGACTAGACATTCAGAAGATGCACTACAGTTTGACCAATAGCAACAGCAAACGCCACTGCTTTACATCACAGGTGTCCAGTATGAGAGGTTATTTTCTCATTAACATTACATTCTAGTATGAGGTTAAATACGTATGACTAAATGTGTGTGTTCCTGTATGTGTGTGTTCCACATCTGGCTGGACAGAAATCTTCCATATTGCAGCACATCTGTCTGCTGGGGAACAACGAGACCCAAAACAGGCAATTCCATCACCGTAATGTTGACGTGCACGGGCCTTTTTGTTGTTTTACCATGAAACTCAGAATTGCGGAGCTCCTAAAGAGACGTGGTAAAGGGAAACAATATAATATGGGATGGGAAAATAAAATTATAGCCTATGTCAATGCTTTTGAATCCCCTGAGAAACTTTGCGTTTGTAAGTTTTTTGCGAGAGAATGCAAAAGTATTGAAATGCATTTTTAAAATTATGAAACATTTTACCAGCCCAGACCCATTGGAAAAAAGGCGTTTGTGGCAGCATTTCTGCACAATAATATTATGTTGCTTCTTGCACGTTTCGCAACACTTTCAAAGTGAAAGGTCCTGTGAGTGGTGCTAAAAGCACAGTAAGTTTTATCAGAAAACAGATGCACGTGAATCTGGCAACATTTTATTGCATTTAATTGGTTGTTGTTTGTATCAAGGCAGTTCAGGAATGAGATCTGGCTATGTGAGCCTATAATTTGAATTAAACCCTTTTCAGAATGACTCTTTCGGTATTATCCTGAAAACAAGCCTTTGTTTCATGTGTCATTGATTGAACGGAAGAGCGGCTCTTGGGAGCGTGTGTAACCGGATTTAGGCTTTAATAGACAACCTAGGAAGTCTTGTTTTTTTAAGTTTCATTACAAGCTGTTCACACATTGGCAATACAAGATGTGATTTATGTATAACCACTTTAATATTAGTCTATTTACATCTTAACGCATATCTATTTTGACATATATTTTGTCCCGTGCTATGGTTACCACTGTGTCAATCATTGCAATTTTGAGAGTTAATGCCCACATTTATATGTAGATGTAACTTCTTGGATCTCTTACATCGTGTCTACACTTTGTTAATGAGAGGATTCGCAAGCGTGGAGAACTAAGCACTGAACAGAAACTGGCATTTTGAGCAGTGAGTGGATTCTGGATAAATTAAACACCATTGGCCATTGCGTTCAAGAGATCAACAGACATGTCTGTGATTGGCTGCATTGCTCAACACTGCAAAAACACTTTGTAAATAGAAACATTTGACTTTCTCCAGATCGTAAGCACAAATACAAACTGGAGCGTATGATATTATTACAGTATTAACTAAGAGTGCAGTTGCTTTCGTTTACAAATGATGCACAATGGTGAAAGTGTTTTATTGTGCAAGGAACTGTGCAAAAATGAGCCCCTGTAATCATAATTTGCATGAAAAGGACTAAGAGTAGTTGGCGTTTTACTGCTTCTATTGTTCATTTCAGCTGCATGAAAACTGCATGGAATTGCATGTATAAATACAGCAGAAAATGTAAGTAGAGGACATTTTCCCAATGAGCCTATGTTGTTTTTTTACACAATATTTAAAAAATAGTCTGCATTGCTCATGAACTGTTTCATGTCTTTTGAAGCCATGTCTTTCTATAGCTTGAAAAGGCTTAAAATTGTCTTTCTTTTTTGTTCCATTGGAAAAATCACAGCAAATGGGTGAACGATATGCTTAAACACAGAAATGTGTGCTCACGAAAAGCAGATATCATAAAAAAACACTGTCCTCGGCAACACTGAGCCAAAAGGACAATATAAATATGAATGTCACCTCTCTTGGTATGTTCCATGAGGGAAATTGACTTTTTAGCCTGCTGCTGTCTTCGGCCATATGCTGATGTTTTCATATTCCAGAAAATCAGTTCAGGGAGTCGTAAAGTTTCTTTAATTTCAAATGATGCCCTGATGCTGCAGAATGAAAGGGCCGGCCGTCTGTCACACTGCAAAGACTTAAGTGCCACGCGCTGCTCCTCTGGCACCAGCAGAGATCCAGCTTATCTATTTTTCATGCCTTCATTCACACTTACTGACTAATGAGGCCGTAAACATCTTAGCAAACTTTCAAGAGAGCGACTAAAGAACTTAAATACAGAGAAGTTTCTTTACACGGAGGGAAATGGTGATGGACTCGCAGGCCATGTAACAGTGAGCAAAAAGTTCTTCAAGAATCAAATCTTTTACAGTATAACTAAAGCTAAACTTGCACTGCGCTCTCTTTCATGGATTAAATATAGACATGCATATTTGGAGGGCAGCATACCATCTGTGTTGTTGTTTAATTGCTGATCTATGTGCACATGCGTAAGGCCAATGTCATTAGCTTCTGCTCTGTGTCTGTGTATTTGGCCTCGCTGTCTGTATGAAGACAATTTTAAAGAAACTATTTTCATATTGGCTTCCAAAGCACCATAATGTCACATCTTACAGTCTATGAGAATAAGTTCAAGTGAGCTTTAGAGATAACCAAGCAAATCTTTTTATTCCAGACCACACACACAGGACTGTGAGATATAATTGCAAAATATATATTTTTGCTGTACTGGTAAAGGCATTTTAATATGCTATCACATGCTTTAAAATTTAGTGATCAGGTTGATTTCAAAATCGCACCGATAATGTATAGTAATAGTGGACTTCCCAAATGTATTCAGAGGCTGTTTGAAATGAGAGAGTGTAACGTTCAGTTTGATTTCTGTTTCCTTTTCATGGACTTTTAGGGTATGTTTACATGACAACGATATGCTTAAAACGAAGAAGTTTTTCCTTTGAGTTTTCCGCGTACAGACGACACCATTCTCAAAACAATCTCCATTCACACTAAAAACGCTGTATTCTTCTGCCAGGCCAGTAGATGGCGATGAAACACTATAGACTGAACACGTAATGTATGTGCATGACGTCATCGTCTTCAGAGATTCACGTTTTTGTTGTTTACCCGGAGACTGTTTTCAAAAGTTTGTGTTTTCTGGCACACAAAATGCCGTTGTTGTGTAAACGAACGACCAAAACGCATAAAAAGTTGTACGTTTTTAGTTGAAAACAGTGTCATGTAATTGCCCCTTAGTTTGCAGATCTTTGTTTCCTGTGTTTCCTTATTGTTTCCATGATTCCTAGTATGTTCTCATTTGTTGCCATGGCAACGCATTGCTTGATTGATTTGATCCACCTGCTACTTGTTAACCTTTTGTGTTAATCAGTGTATTTATAGCCCTTAGTTTTAGTCATTCTTTGTCCGTTCTCCTCTGTTAAGCTGATTCTGTTTCTCTAAAGCGACTGCTGCATTTAGACCCAGCCTCACTACTCTCACTGCTGCCACAAACTCTAAAAGAGAGATTTAGCATAAACTAAAAAAAAAAAGCAAGGACAAATATAAAGAATAGATGTATATCTGTCAAAAAAGATGGAATTTAGAATGTGTATGTGTCTATGTGATAAAGAAATTAATAATCTCTATGAAATTTATAAAAAAATCAATTGTGAATTAAGAAATGTTGTCTTAACTGTTTTGATTTTGCATGGATTACATTTAGTAGTGGAGGTGATGCTTATTATGAAAACGGGTGGTAAAACAGCTAATGCTTCAGCCTACACCTTTTTTTGGTTAATATGTAAAATTATGTATAATTAACTATGGTATTGTGTACGAGGACTGAAATAAAAAATGTTGATGATGATGAATTCCGCACACCCTAATTATCACCGTAACTTCCTGATCAGCACTGCAGACTGACTCAGACAAGCAAAACTTCCTCAGACAAGTCCAGACTTTTTAGAGCTGAATTTACAGTTTACTGTGACAGCGAACGTCGTCTGGAGGCTCGCTCCCTGTGCAGCCGGAGACCCCTTGATAGTAGGCAGTAGCCACTGTGCTATCAGACTTCTTAGAGCTTTTAATCAGCACAGTTATGTAAGGTGTCGGGTTTTTAAACGCACAGCTCCGTTGTCATCCTCACCAGAATCATCTCTCCACGCACAAGCCGACAGATGCTCGGTCCAGCTGGTGCCCGAAAAGTTTATAGCCCAGTTGGAACGAGGGTCCTTACGCTCTCCACAATGTTGGCCACCGTCGCCTTTTTTAACGAGTCACGAATAGCCTGTTTATCTCTTGCTCCCTGCTGTTTCGGCATTTTCCCTTCCAGAACAATCCCAGAAACACATGCTGCTACAGACGCAAGTGCAATGTGCACAGACACTCGGAGCCAAATTGCAACAAGGAACGTTTTTTTCCCGCCTTCTTCTTGGGCGTCCGAATGTAAGAGGGATTACAGGATGTGTAATAAAGCAGCGATTCAGATGTTCCATTTGACCCCTTCAATATGCTCAGCCAGAGAAAATGGAGCCCAGCCGAAGCTCAACAAACACTCAAATGACTCCATAATTGGCATGCTTTGTTGTTCATGTTTTGGCTCTGCTGAAAACGGTGTGAAACGCTTTCTGTAATCGCGTTACATTATAACAACACATGGCTCGCTCAAAAGAGATATAAGCTGGCAGGACCTCGCGGACGTAGCAGGTGGTGTTGACAGTTTCTCGTCATCTCATCGAATAATGATTTAAAGTTCGCGTGTGCACAGATCAGAGATGCCAAACATCAACGAGCTAATGTGACTTAGAGGAGGGGTTGCGTGTCTGTTGAAGGAGAGGGAAAGCGGCGGTAAATAAAACACCATCAGCTAAATGAAGTGTTGCCAACACAGCAGGGTAGACTGTCTAATGTGTAGATTTACGCTTAAGACGCTGTGAACGCCGTTTGTCCCCCTCCAGACTGATCTTCAATCTGAGCGTAATAAGAGTTTCTTTTGTCAAAGTTTTGCTTAGCAACTGTGAGTCACTATTAGTTAAGGGAATAGTTCAGGCAAAAATGAAAACGCTGTCTTTATTCACTCATCCGTAAACACATATGTGACCATATCTGACAAGTTAGATCAAAATTTCACTTGTTATTCATTAATAATTTCATTGATAGTTTGACATCATTGACAGCAATAAAACATTGGTTCACCATTGGTTCGGTTCGAATGTATGGAGAACATGGAGGATGAGATTTGAGAGCAGGCAGCAAAACATTCAATGAATGAGGACATCAGTTTAAATGTATAATATGATATATATAATATAATATAATGCGATATATAAGAAACCAATGTTCAATAAATCAATTTAGTAGTGATAAAAATGACAATTAAAGGCATAGTTCACTCAAAAATGAAAATGATCATCTATTACTCACCGTTACGTCTGTCTAAACACATAAAGTTGTTCATCTTCAACCTGAGAGATTTCTGGCCCTCTATTGAAAGTCTGTTCACCCAAAACTTTGCCGTTACAAAAAGTCTGTAAAGAATTGATCGGTTTAATCCAAGTCTTCTGAAGAGACACAATCGCTTTATATGATGAAGAAGAGATATAATTTAGACTTATTCATATGAACACACTCATCAAATATGGTAAACAGAAGCTCAATCGTAAGTGTTTGATGCACAAGAGCAAACCTTTGTTATTATAGACTTGGTGCATTAATATAGTGTTCACACTTGGCAGGTTTGGTTGGATTAAACTGAACTCTGGTGCGATTGCTCTGTTAGTGGGATTCAGTTGAGTAATTGTGAACGCTGCCATCTGAACCCTGGTGCCACCAAACAAGTGGACCGAGACGCTGAAAACATGGGTCTCGTCCGCTTCCAAACCAACTCTGGTGCTGTTCCAATGAAATATGAACAGAACACGGACCAAAAACTGGACAAGATGTCACATTGCTCCCCTAAAAAGTACAGAATGCTCATGCATACCTGTTTTCTCTCATCACAATCGCGATATTGCTCATCACAGTTCGGGACAGGCTGCGTCTCCTCGCAGCAGATCTTCGCTTGTGTGTGTGACGGAGGGATTCCTGACACTGTTTTGACTCCTTTACACATTTTATAAGCTCTTCATAAAAACCCATTATATCTACGCACACACAACGAGTGCATTTAGCCCAGAACACAGCATAGTTTTGGATGTTCCATCGCAGAATATATGTCATAAAAGCCATTGTTTTTTTGTTTTGTATCTTTAAGTTCAGTCCTAAAAATGCCCAAGTGAACGCTAAGTGAACCAGGACTCAATGTATAATTTTCTTTTTTGGCTTTGGACCATATACAAGTGTGAACACACCCTAGAGTTAAGCTGATCACAGATGTGTGTATTTCAGACTCAAATGTGGCTCATCCAGTCAGAATCTGAATCAGAACCCTTCATTTTATTAGAAATGATTTAAGCTCGCATTCCTTATTTTCAGTAGCTAATGACTTCTTTGATTTGCTTTAAATTAGTTTATGTAAGCAGCGAGGGATGAAAGCCCATGCTATATTGTGAATAAAGTCACTGCTGAAAGGCATTTTAGTGAAGATAGATGAAAATGTTCTAGAACCTTCACGGCGCTTCATATCTGGAACATTCCATCATGGCATCATTTTATGGATTTAGATTTAATTAATTTTGAATAAAATTTTTTGAATTAAGCAGCTCGTAAATAGACTTTGTCACTAAATAAATTGAAATAATTGTGGTTGATTTTCCCTATACACCTGACTTAAGTTAAACTGGGTGTCCCAGACACCTATGATTTATACTCTAATCGTATATACTAAGCGTACTTCAATACCAGTTAAAGTCGTTCGACGTCTCGACCTTTTCTGAACACAATCACTCGGGGATAAGGTCTCTAGTGCTCCACCAAACACTATCACTTGAGAATAAAAGTACGATATCTAGTGTTTAACCTGCTGTGAAGCATTAACTAAACTGACTCCAGACAATGCCTTCGAATATGCTTTAATCACAGTCGGAGGATCTCAGACCAGTTTCAGAGAGAATCCCACCAGCAAAAATAATACAATAAAATAGGAGCATGGCAAAGGTGACATTATTCATTACATAATTTTTCTACAATATGATTGGCTCTTCATATGTATAATTCAGCAAACCCTTCTATTACTAGGTAAAAGCAAATCCGGTTTTCTTGATTACTTCACTTTGTTACTCAAAGTCAGGAGTTTATATATTTAGACATCTGTTTTCATTTCCCCTTTTGTTATATTCGGTCATGATTCAGACACACACACGGACTTTGACCAAAGTGTTGGGGAAGGTTTCAAAAGCATATAAAAGTTATTCCTGTAAGAAAAAGAAATGTTAATGATTAATTAAAAATTCCATCACATAACCCATTAATTATGAAAGTATTATGCAATAATTTAAGACATTTTTCCTTTAATAGAACCTTTCTGGCATAAAACTTTAGTTAAGAACCCAGTTCATATTACTGAACTTAAGAGTGTGTGAAGTGCAGTGATCCCGTCTGCTTTTAGTTATTTCAGGAAAAATATGTATTAGTTTAATAAGGGAATTCATTAAGTGACATTACAAGATATCTGTGGGAGCTGATGAACAGTTGTTTCACGTCATCACTTTTTCTATATTTTAGAGTTATGTCAACTACTTTGAAGAACTTTAGGTAACACTAGTTTGGGAACCGAATCTCACTATTAGTTGCTTATTATCTTTCATATTACTAGCGTATTGGCTTAGCACTTATAAAGCACATATTAATGCCTTATTCTGCATGACCATATTCTACATCCCTCAAACTTATCCATACCTAAACTTACAACTACCTCACTAACTATTAATAAGCAGTAAATTAGGAGATTATTGAGGCAGAACTTGTGGTTAAAAGTGGTTGTGTGTTCCTCAAACTAAAAGTGACCGGATTTTATAATGCATATAGATGCATTACGGATGCAGAAATACCGTACTCTATAACAATAACCTTCCATCGATGTTCCACTGAGACAAAAACAACATGCAAGTCCTGTGGCCAAACCAGCGATCCATGTTTCAAGCTCCATGAAGTTGTGTTGGACTGAAATATCTGTGGAATCTTGGCAGAGAAGAGGCATTGCCCAGCAGCGTGAAATTTTTATTCTGCAATTGTCCCCTTTGTGGCGAACACAGAGTTTACCCTTTGCATTCTTGTCATTGTACAGGTCACTGAGGCAGAGGCGGCCAAGTAGAAAAGATCCTGCCAGGTTGGAAACAATGGGAAAAGCCACCCCATAAATGTCTCCACTTCTGTACCGCCCCATTGACTCCCTGATACCCCACTAAGATGTCACTGGTTGACCAGCCCTTTTTAAAACAGCTTAATTAGCTGAAAGGCCGCTGTTGTCTGAGCGTGTTGGCGTTGAAATAAAAAAAAGGCTGAAAAGTGTTTCTCTCCACCTCTCATTGTCTCGGTGCTCTCTCGTGACAGAAATCGGCGTTTTCCTTCAAAGTGGAACACAAATAAAACAACATTCCTTTCAATCAGACGAGAGCGCCTGACGACTGCTTGATGCCCGGGGAAAGCCTTGAAACCTCGCGGTGGTTAAAAACACAGATCTTATACAGTCAGTTGAAGAGATAAGGATCTCACCGTGAAGGATATTAGACATACTGTAAATGAAATATTGATTACAATTATTTTATTATGTGAGAAGAAAGAGACCTGGGAGTGATACAAGAAACACAGTTTTGATATTTACAGTTTTTTACAATTTTTTCAATACTTTTAACACATTTCCTAAACTCTTAACGCACCAACACACCTACAACACACAATTGGCAAAACAGTTAATTTCATGCTCAAAATCACACCTTAAGAATCAAAATCACAACTAAACTCCTACACTAATTTTCAAAATACAATAATCCGCTAGCAACAATACACTATGTCTACCAAAACACTGCAAACATGTCTCAAAATCAAATAATTTTTCAAAACACTAACATATGTTCGCATCCAACAGGAAGATTTAGTCAATCATAGCACATGAAACTGCATTATTTTATATGTGTCAGGTATGCCCTTATACAACAGACAGTATATTGCATTGATCATAGATTGTGTTTTGCACTGCAGTTTCTTTTGAAGCCTCTCTACATTTTTGTTTTGTTGGGTTTAGGCCTTTTGTTGCAGAAATTCAATAAAAAAAGACCCATCTCAGAGTGCTTTACAGAATGTACGGTTACAGTTTACCATATGGTCATGCGATTGAAAGAACCTCAACACCTGAGTGTGTTTCCTAGATGGGAATCAGCTGCTGTGATTTATATATTTGCATAATTCAATCAGCTGTTTCTCAGTAACAATAGAATAAAAAACAGGGGATATATTTGTGTTTCAATTCACAATATAAGCAGAGGTTTACCTTGACTTTATCCTGTAAGGTTAGGTTTAGAACATGGTGTTATCTGTTCTGACATACAGTGTTAAAGCATTGGTAAATTTGGCATTAAAAATCCATTGTTTTGGTCTTGTTTGAGCTTGAGTGCAAAAGTTCAAGCATTTTAAATTTGTGTTAATTGTATGCATTTTGTGTTCAAACAACAAGAAATGTGTTAATAGTATAGCTTACACAGACGGATGTAGTGCTAACTGTGTTAAGAGTTTTGGAAAATTGTTAAAAGTATTGAAAAATCTGTCATAGCAATCGTAAAAAACTGTAATTACTAGTGTTAATAAATGTGACTATTTATTGACTATTTCTGGCTTTTTTCCCCAGATGGTGCTTTACGGTAGCTACGTTTACATGCAACCTGATCATTTGTTTATAATCAAATTGATGACTAAATTGGACTGAAAAACACGTGATCGATCACTGAGTAAAATATCAATCTATCGAAAGGGTGGTGTAGATCTTAAATAATCTGTTTGACAGGAAGATTTGAGCCAATTTGAATCCAGTTATCCAAAACAGCTTGCGCACACGTCTTATGAACATGCGTATGTTTATTTATGTCTCATTTACATCATATTTGCTAAAAATGCTTTTCGGACATTTTTTTTTTTTTAGATAAATGTCATTAAGAGAAATGCGCCGGTTATGCTTGTTTCTGAATAAATTAGTTTGGAATATATGTAACCTAAAACACGTGCAAATTAAACGCAAAATAAGGTTAAAAAAGTTTAAAAACTAAGTTTCTCTGCTAATTACAATAGCCGAATAATCAAAATGATATAGGTTATTTCTCTTACGGAAATAAAACTTTCCCAAATAATGCTGTAAACTAGTGAATCCTCTCATTTGGTACATTAATATAATATTAGAGGTTAAAATTAACAACAAAGCCCAAAATATTATACTCAACTGCTATTTATTTTCAGATATAATAATTACACTCAAATAAAAACTGAAATGTTTGTATATAAATTAGTTGCACTTAAGGTAGTTTTCATAAACACTTAAATGTATTCAAACATATACATGTATCATTAAATAAGCTCCTCTGGTGTTTTTACAGCTAACTAATGAACTGTGAACACTGGATAACTTTCAGGTAAATGCAACGTTAAGTGACATTGTTCACGAGCTGTTTTATTGACGTCTTTCTGCGGTTGAAACACTGATTGAGAGATTACATGAGACATGATTCATTTCAGTAAGTTGTACTGTATATTTCAACATACCTTGTGATGTTCATGCTTGTTTTCTCATGCTATAACTTGCATTAAAGTGGAAGAAAAGACTGAACTGAGGCGCTAGCGATCTCTCACGTCACATTCAAGATAACAAAACACCATTTATTGTTTGAATTTCATGATAAAATGGACAGAATTTGAAAGCTGAGACTTTGTTTCTTAAGAGAAGTAACAAGCACAAAGCTCTTTGCGATTATTGGATGCGAGGCGTTAAAAATCATGTTTGATTTAGGAAAAACCACAGACCCGAGAACCCTGAACTACAGGAGATTCAGAGAATAGAGCCTGCTTTCATGAAGATATTTTTGAACTGTTAATGCGTTATTGTTGCGATAACTTGCCCTAAATTCAACACAAGAGAGATTTTCTTCACACACAGTATGAGTTGCAGTCTGACAGTCCACTTTTGATTGACAGGATAATCGGTCCTGTTGGTGATCATGTAAATCGGCCGATACCGATCATAGTGAATATACTGTCTTTAACTACTATATTGTAACATTTAAATGAATCATTTGATACAATGCACTTTTTTGAGTATATTTTCACATTGTACTTATATTTTTAAAATATCTGCTGTTACTACATATAGAATTGACTCTGTAACATCATCTATAATTACACTGTTGACCTTCACTTACTCCATAAATATACCAGCAACCCTGTCCTAACCACACCTGTATCAGCTCAATAGCAGCACAAGTGTTTTACAATACATCAACACAATAACTACACTGTACCAAACGATTATCATATGATGTAAGAACATAGTTTAAGACACCTAATATAAAGTGGGACCAGATCACGTATTGCTAAGCCCGTTCATTGGTTAGCATCCAAATGGAGAGATACACTAGCAAGGGCAAAAGTTTCTTTCAACCTCATTTCTTGTTTTCCTTTCAGAGCCGACCCCTGTTATTCCTTTATGCTCTCCGCTCTTCAAAGACTCAAAACAGATTGATTCTCATGTGAACACAGCTGAAGCGGGGACCCTGCCTTTCTGCCGCGGCTCTGAGCCGCTAGCTGCCTGTTTACCGCTGTTTGTCTGCCTCCACGTGAAGATGAACCGTAGCAATCGGAAAACAAACTGGCTTTCACGAGGCCATGTCAAAGGTGAGTGGCGGCCTTTAGCGTCTCCCCACGCAACTCTCCCCCCCGACGGGCCGCTCTCGCTCCCGAGCGCTGATCGTAACCATGGCGATGTACTATATACCTGCTCCATGTGTATCTTGTCTGTGTGGGAACAGCCATTAGACACTTTGTCAGGGTGATCAATGGGGTTGGCGCATAGACGATAATGGGGTTGACAATAGACGGCAGTGCTTCGGTTGACCACTGCAGGGCCTGATTTCACACAGTTCCCAGCACACGCATGTATAGATATGCAATTACATAAAAAAAAAACCTGTGATGTTTTCACAATAAAGTTCAACTTGTTAGCATATGAAGACTTCAGATGCACCAACACCTGTGAAGACTTCAGATGACGCAACCTCTGAATCAACATGCAGCAATGCTGCAATTTTCTATATGTCATAACCATTTGTTAGCTAACAAGTATTCATTACTTCAATGAGCTCATTGTTTCTGCCTTAAAATATTACATGGTTTAAATTAACACATTTTTAGCTAACTGCGATTTGTACATAACTAAGACAGTCACCTCTGATTTTTCACTCTAAATTGTAATGTGAACTCATGCATTCTATACAAAAAAAGAAGTGAATTGAATTGAATATCATGCACTGCTAACACACAGTACAGCGTGCATCGCTTTCTGTTAGGACTTTTACGTGCTTTTCTCAAATCTCTGAAGTGACGTCGACGTCCGGGTTAGCGGTAGCATGAGCCGTCAGGCAAGTGTTATTTAAATAAACTCCTGATGTACTTACAAACTTTCCAATGCCTCGTTTTATGAGTACAGAACCTATTTGTACGACTGTAGAAGTTTGGTATCATTCTGGGCATTATTAGTGGGGTAATTTATGAGATACATCATAGGATCCATTAGCGCCTGCACTAAACCATCCGGCTGATCTCTCTAAATAAGCTCTAACTTTAATAATGTTCGACCAAGGGAAAAAGGCTTCTGGGGGGCGTTTGGCTCGAGGTCATGGTGCAAAGGACCCTAGGTTGATTTTACTCTGAACCATCCCTTTAAAGTTATGAATAATTGCTATGCAATTACATTTTTAAAAATCAATGACGTTTCACAATAAGGTTCAACTTGTTAGCATGCATTGGATATCATGCACTGATAACACAAAGTCAGTGTTACAGCATTTATTAGTCTAGGTAGTTCATTTATTAAAGTCCTCCTGTAGTCAATAATTGTATCTCTTAAAACTCATCTTTGATCACCAAAATAACATATTTAAACAGTTTTCTTTTCCTTGAATTTTTTGTTGTTGTTATGCCTTAAAATAGCTTGAATGTAATTCGACACCCTTGCCTTATTTAGTATTCGTGGTTCTATGAATATGCAAATGAGCCCCGCCTCCACTCACTCACTCAGCTCAGAGATCCACTGGTTGGCGATCACACGTTGATCTGATTGGTTACAAGGTAGTTTGTGACGTCAGAAACACCAGCGATTTCAAAGCGTGTTTTTGAGACTGTCTTTGGTTCACTGCAGTTTTAAGGAGGAAATACTCAGCAATGCTGTCGACTTATGAATTTACACATGGTTTGTCTTAAAGCAAATTAATAACACCACATAGACACATAAACAACATTTAAAAGCTGGATTTCCACCACAGGGGGACTTTAAGGTTAATATTAAAAAAATTAACAGAAATTTACACCATGAAATCAATATTGACAATTCTTTTTTTTTTATGGAATATTGCAGTGTTTATTATAAATGATTGGTGTACATTATTATTTATTTATTTTATTCATGTGTCCTCATAATCTTTAATCAGAATAACTTCCTCTTGCAGCTTCTTCTCTTCTCTTCTCTTCTCTTCTCTTCTCTTCTCTTCTCTTCTCTTCTCTTCTCTTCTCTTCTCTTCTCTTCTCTTCTCTTCTCTTCTCTTCTCTTCTTAGCAGATATTAAGCAGACCGTCTAATACTCTACTAGTTTCATAGCTGCAAAGTTACTTAGTAGAATATCTAAAGTGGACAATTAAAATAAAGTGGTATGAAATATTTTTAAATTGTTCAAGCTTCATCCAACCTTATGTGTATATATATATATATATATATATATATATATATATATATATATATATATATATCATTATGTCTATGGAAAGTCCCCATAAAACATGGAAACATATTTTTATACGATTGTAAATAATGATTGGTTTAAACCTAATCTAGTGAGAACTATTTACTCCTAATAACCATATTAACAACTGCTTACTGGTTTAAAATACTGTACATTACTTATATGGTTAATAACTTGTTAACAAAGCATACAAAAACATGATCTTACTATTTTTATGAGCTAATTAAATAATAATTTTATTCATTACAATGACGATTAATGAATATCTCTATCAATATATGAACAATATAAAGACCACAATAAAAAAAAACTTTGAATAAACTAGTAGTGT
>NC_137142.1:3754919-3959919 GCF_949319135.1 Squalius cephalus | reverse complement strand
AAGAAATAGGTTACACTTTATTTTGATACTCTCCACTTTAGATGGTCTATAAGTTACTTTGCAACTGCATGTCAAAATAAAGTGTGTGCAGATATTAAGCAGAAAGTCTACTAATACTCTAATGACTGCTAGTTGACATGTTAGTTGTTACTTATAGTTAGAAGAATGTCTAAAGTGGACAATCGAAATGAAGTGTTACCTAGTATTATTTTAAAAGTATTATAGTATTTATTTATGTTTTGAATTATCTTTTATTTTCATTTTGAATTTAGTTTTAGTCATTTTATTATGTGCTTTTGTCAATTTTGTTTTTTAATATTTCAGTTTAGCTTTAATTTTTTCATTTCAAGTTTAATTTTAGTACTTCAGCTTAAACTTATTTTTTCAATTAGTTTAAATATTTCATCCAATATTTATATTTAATTTATTTTATATTTAATTTTATTTCAATTACAGAAAACACTTTTAATAGTTTTAGATTTAATTTATTACAGTTACTGTTACATGTGCCGTGTTGGGACTTTTATGTTGAAGGTTGTGTCCTCATTTTCTGGGCCAGTTTTGTAGTCCGTTTGTAGTTTTCCATGTTAATTAGTCTGTTTGTTCCCAGCTGTCTTGTTACCCTTGGCCTTGTTAACCCTTGTGTGTCCTTTGCTCCTGTTACGCACACTCCAACTGGTGGATGCAACATACACAATCTTCAAAAAAACATTTAGGGGAAGGGTCCTCCTCTACAACTTGGAGCCACTCCGCATTAGCACATAGTCCAGAAACTCAGCTAGTGACCCTCAAGGACCATCCCGGGTGAGATTGGAATCAAAATGAGTATTTAGTCTGTAGCAGTATAAGCCAATGAGGAAAAGTCCGGAAAGTCTCTGGTGTGGTCCTCAAGGGGATCGTTGCCCTGATGGAGCTGGATTGAGAATATATTGTTGGCGTAGTCTTCTGTTACGTACTGCTTAAAGGATAGTTCACTTTGAAATTAAATTTTGGTATGTTTTAGCTTACCTCAAGGGCATCCAAGATGTAGGTGTCTTTTTTTCCGCAGTAGTTTCAATTTTGATATTTTTAGGTCAAACCGTTCTTGTCTGACAGTCATATCATGCAGGTCTATGGTCACTGTCTCAAAGAGCATGCACAGAGTCCAAATTAAACAATTCCCCATCGTAAGTACACATTGATGGCCTAAGACACGAAACGAGCGGTTTGTGTGAGAAAACGAACAGTATTTATATCGTTTTTACCTCTTATACACAGCCACGTCCAAGTGATCTGAGGGCGCGGGCGCATCCTGGTGTGTGACGTGTGCGCAGACTGGTGCATAGATATATATACACTCGATGTCGCATTAAAGACATTCGTTCCAATGAACTGCCATTGGAAGCTGAATAGCCAAGGCGACATCTAGTGTTTATATATCTATGCACCAGTCTGCGCACACGTCACACACCAGGATGCGCCCGCGCCCTCAGATCACTTGGACGTGGCTGTGTTATAAGAGGTAAAAACGATATAAATACTGTTCGTTTTCTCACACAAACCGCTCGTTTCGTGTCTTAGGCCATCAATGTGTACTTACGATGGGGAATTGTTTAATTTGGACGATGGGGAATTGTTTTAATTTGGACTCTGTGCATGCTCTTTGAGACAGTGACCATAGACCTGCATTATAGGACTGTCAGACAAGAACGGTTTGACCTAAAAAATATCAAAATTGAAACTACTGCAGAAAAAAAGACACCTACATCTTGGATGCCCTTGAGGTAAGCTAAAACATACCAAAATTTAATTTCAAAGTGAACTATCCCTTTAAAGACTTTAGATGATCCAAACACAATTATTAGGGGTAAATGTTTAATCGGGTAATCACAATCGTTAGGTAATCACAATCACAATTAGGTAATCACAATCGTAATTCACATATCAGGCAAAGGGTCAAAACACAGGGAAACTTTTTCTGAACCTGCCTTCTCATAAATGTGGTTGCAGTCGTTGATAGCTTCCTTTTCCTGCCCCATCCAGGTAGTGTAACCACCATTCCTTCAACTTTGAACTTGCGAACTATGCTTCCAACGGTGTCTCTGGGAACGTTTAGTTCCTTCCCTATATTTTTGTATCCTGTTCCTTGTTTGTGAAGGGTGATGATATCTTCTCCTAACTTTTTGGACCTTTCTTTTGACTTTGCCACACAAGCGTCACACTCAACCAACCTTGCCAGTTCAGGTATTTCATGTGTTCTAGCTCAAGCACACCTGGTAAAACTAATGAAGCCCTTGATTAGTTGCATCAGGTGTGCTTGAGACAACACCTGTTTGGCAGATTTGTGCTGTTGTGTTGACGTTAGTCAAGCTCGCATCAGTGACTCTCAGCTGATCCTCTACCTATAGAAATATGACGCCTATCACTGTATTCATATATAAGCTCCTTCAGTATTATCAGCAGATATGGCGTTTCTCAGGAGCGAATTACCCTCCTCCCTCCCCAGCTCCTCCTCTCTTCAGTCAGGATTTGGTATTCTGATTCCCCTTTGAATCAGAGTAAATTCTCGAATTATCTTGTACTTTAAAATCTTGAATTAATGATATCTGCAATACATTCATGTTGGTTCTGTTCTGTTTACCCTGAGGGGGGTTATTGCTCTTATTCATGCTAGACTGCATGGATGCTCAGGGAGAACTATATGCTAATGATCAGTTTGACAATAGTGGTCCTGACTGAAGTTCTGTTCAGGGGGTTGAATAATTTTGAGACTGCGGAAGTCATTAAAAGTTAAATTTTCAGTTGAATTTGTGGAAACCACTTGAAACATTTGTTGTTGAGCTATTTCAATTACTTTTGTTTTATTTGTTCATTGCAAACAGCTGAAAGTCTGTCAAATTTGCCAATAAACCTGATTGATGATTTGCAATGGGTGTTGAATAATTTCGATTACAGCTGTTCCAGTCTGATTCCAGTGTGTGTGTTGCTTGGTGACTCAAAGCTTGAAGATTTAGCAGAAATATATTTTGAAGAAATATAGGCTGGTGGATTTTGGTCAGTTACTCAAT
The DNA here is from genome assembly GCF_949319135.1 of Squalius cephalus. Lineage (NCBI taxonomy): Eukaryota > Metazoa > Chordata > Actinopteri > Cypriniformes > Leuciscidae > Squalius > Squalius cephalus. Next base: position 3,956,872 of record NC_137142.1, on the reverse strand, counting down.
ATTAATTACTTTTAACTGTTACTTAGAACTGTTGCATAGAAGCCATATCAGACGTGCAGTCATGCTGCAATTAAAAAATAATCAGCAAAATGCTTGTAAAACTATCTTTTAATGGAGTATGACAAAACAATGAAAAGATCATTTGTGAGACGAAATGGAACATTTGTATTTGAAAATTAACCATTAAAAATGGACTAAAGGTGATTAATAATGGTTAAAAATACATTAAAATAAAATAAAGTCATGTTGTTGGGCAAAACGGTATTAATTTGAGAAAATATTATTTTGTTTTCCAATCACCTTTTTAAGAGAATCCAGGACAATTGTTCACATAGCTGAAAGTCATATATCATTTGAGATTATGCATCTGAGAGAGAGTTCTGTCAAAGGGCACGTAACAAAATAAAGAAGATAAATGCAGCAAAATCCGAGAGCAAACAGACACGTCTGTGATCACTCTTGGCTTTATTAGGCTAAATGAATTATGATGTCTTTAACTAACTGACAGATTACTTAGCTGCTTGGATAGAGCTGTTTTCACACTTGGCGGGGGCTCTCAGGGGACGGTGACACAGTCGTCCCATTGCCAGAGCTATTTTTCACTCAATTTAGCTCCAAATGATGGCTAACCTTGGGTTCTCCCTCTGGGCAAGGTTTATGCAATGATTAATGGCGAGTGTTTGGCCGCCTCCACCTGAGGGACCGGCCCATCTGCAGAGTGGTGTCAGGTAGAGCCGGGCCGCCTGCAGGTGTCTGATGGAGAGTGGCAGCTTCCCTTCAGCATCACGGCTCTTAAGCGCCATCCGAGCGCCGGCTTCCCCCAGTGTCGGCTGATCGCTAGCATCTGCACTCATTCTGTCTGTTGGAGAAAAACCTCTGCTTCGAGATATTGCTCTCCTGGAAGTCTCTTCTGTTCAGAGGCAAGAAAAGGCAGCCGACACGATGATCCACTGTTGGTCTTTGATTCAGACGAGGCTCAGATCTCATGGGATTCATTCATGAATTGAAGATTTGTCAGTTTTTCATGTGTTAAATGGGGAAAATGTTTATAATATAGTTTATATTTAATTGTAATTTATTTATAATATTATAGAATACAGAACTGATTGGATTTGGACAAATAATAATTTCTAATTTAGTCAAATTATTTTTTTGAGCTCAGTGTGTGTCTGTATAGCAGAACACACGTTGTTTCGAAACAGCTTGTCGTTGGTTAACATTAATGAAAAACTCTTCTAAATCATTTACTCATTAGTTCGTGTTCATTTGAATATTTAGGCCTACTAATACATAATTAAAATCAAATGTTGTACCTATTAATAGCTGATAAGATCTAACAATGAACAGTTTTATTTTTATAGTAATTAACATTAACAAAGATTAACACATACTGTAACAAATGTATTGCTCATTGTTAGTTGAAGAATGTAAATGTGTAGCTTGAAATGCAATGTAAGTCGCTTTGGATAAAAGCGTCTGCCAAATGCATAAATGTAAATGTAGTTAATGTTAGTTTCTTAACAATGTCTTTTTAATGACGTCTAACTGTTTACATGGCAACGATGTACTAAAAATGGAAGTTTTCATTTGCATTTTTCATGTACAGACGACAACGTTCTTCGTTCACACGGATCCTTTAAAACGACTAAATAGGCTGTATTATTCATGCCAGGCCATTAGATGGCGGTGTCACTTTGTAAAGAAACTACGCGCCTGTAGACTGAACACGAAATACACATGCACATGACGCCGCTGTTTTCACAAATTCACATTTTTGTAATTTAACGATAACGGTATCATTTTCAGAAACTTGCACTTTGAAACCCGTTTTCAAATGTTTGCGTTTTCAGGCCGTGTAAATGAACGGCCAAAACACATTATGGGCCCTATCTTGCACCCAGCGCAATTGACTTAGTACACCGACGCATGTATCATTCCTATTTTGCACCTGCGCACAGCGGACTTTTCCCTCCACAGACGCACGTCGGTAAATTAGGGAATGAACTTGCGCTCCCGGGGGTGGTTCAGCGAGAAGAGGAGGCGTGTTCCGGCGCAAACGTTCCCTGGTGCTATTTTGCAGTTTCAGAAAACAATTCCGCCACAGACCAGGAGAAACCTAGTCTAAAGTCAGTGGCGCGTTATTCAGATGCTATTTTAAGGGCGCATGCTTGGCCATAATGTAGCGTGTGCACAACGCACATACACTTTGCTTCTCTCATCTACACAGAAGCAGCAGTTCCCATTTTTGTAATCCATACATAATTACAAGGAAAAATATTCCACATGAGGGAAATCATTGTGGTGTCCATGAAGATGTGAAAAAATAGGCATAAATCTAGCTTACAAATTTACTCAAATTATCATACGCCTGTTTAACCGAAGCTAATTTGGGTGTGTATCTCCATCCCCAATGTCACTTCTCTGTGTTTTACGTCCCTGACGAGAACGCCGGTCTCCTCGGCTGTGAACCGCTCCTGGCAAATCCGCCGTTATAATAGCAATCCGCCATGGAACAAGCGCGCCTGCTCTTAAAGGGAATGTGAGATGTCGCTCTGACTGGTTTATTTCACGTTACGCCCAAACCACACCTATGAGTAATGAAGCGACTTCAGACCAACCCATTTTAGATTTGCGTCGGGCGCAAGAGTCATTTATCCCGCCGGGAAAATAGCAACAGCGCCCGAGACCCGCCCACAAAGTTACTTGCGTTTCGCGTTTGATACTTGCGTTTCAGATCGTTAAAATAGACCCCAAAGAGTTTACAGTTTTTAGTTGAAAACAGTGTTGTGTGAACAGCCTATCAAAGTGCAAGTTTTTGATAACAATACCGTTATTGTCCCCGTGTAAATTACAAAAACGTGAATTTGTGAAAACGGAGATGTCATGCACATGCGTATCACGTGTTCGGTCTATAGGCGCGTAGTGTTTCTTAACAAAGTGACATCGCCATCTACTGTCCTGACGGCAGAATACAGCGATTTTAATCGTTTTCACAGATCCGTGTGAACGAGGATCATTTTGACAACGTTGTCATCTGTACGCGAAAAACACAAAGTAAAAACTTTTCCGTTTTTAACACATCGTTGTCATGTAAACATACCCTTAATTAGATCTCATTTAAAAGATGTTGTTAAGAAATACAGGAAATGACTTTAATTTTAATTTCAGGATTATCATGGTGTCATTCCTCATATGGTTGAAAGTTACTTCAATTATGTCGTGTTAAAGATTTTAAAGTAGTTTACACACGCAGCTGCTTGAAAATCAACACATAATGCCGTAAAGCCAAAAACAAATGAAATACACTTTAATCACTTTGAGAAGAAGTAATTAAAGAGACAATACATATAGGATAATAATATATCCTTTAGTTTCTAGGAAAACAAAACCTTCCCTATTTACCCACATCCAAATGGCTGCCTGATCAACGGATCATAATATCATAAAACAAACAAAACCAACCCAAACTGAGTGACAACTTTCTAAATACTGATTTAGGTGTGTATTTTACGCATGAACAGCCTGTCTTCTTCATTCTGTCAAAAGACAAACCCCCGTTACAGCGCAGATGCCGGTCGGACAGTAATCGGATTAGGACTTTGGACAGGTTTACGGGCTCTTGCTGTCAGCTTCACTTTGTGTGTAAATGATCTGATGTGGCTCTTATAGTGATTAATGAGTGTGTTAATGTGATGCCGCTGATAGACACATCATCAGTGTCTGCTTGGCCGCTTCCAGCCTCTCTGATTCGCTCTGGGTTCGATGCCAAACGGTCAGACCCGACCAGGGCTGGTGTAGATTCTCCATCCAGACGTTAGATTGTCAGTAGGTATAGTCATGTGCAGGGAAGGTAAACACCGCAAATGTTTCAAACAGTGTGGACAGAGTTTAAAGCTGAAGTGTGTCATTTTTTGATGTTAAAATACTTCTTAGTCTTCTAGCCCAGATTAATATGCAGAGGCAACGATGATAATTCAAGGGCTGATTCGCCTGAAAGCAACAGCATTGGCCTGAGAGTTTAGGGCGGGGCTGTCAGATCGTCTGACCAATGGCAGAAGGGAAAGTGTTTGTGGAAACCAATTAGAAAACAGTCTTTTCGCAATTTTTTAAATTTGCCACCACTAGTGGCACATGCATTACACACGTCAGTTTATGGCGTATATTAAACTTATTTCAGTTTCTAAACAGTTATAGTTACAGTTAACACAATATCTACTGTACCTATTGTGTATAATTTATTTGGTAACACTTTATAATAACTGCATGCAATTAATCATTAGTTAAGCATTACTAAACATTTCATTCATCATTTGTAAAGCATTAATAGACATTAATAAGCAGTTTATAAATGCAGATATAAATGCTTTATTATTGATTTATAAGCATATCTACAATGTGTTTAATAATTGTATTTTCATACTTTATTAACTATTATTATTAATAATATTATTATTATTATTTTGCTTTATTTACAAACCAGTTATTTAGGAGTTGTCAGTGGTTCATAAGATCACTTAGAAAGTGTAAGTAAATGATTAATAAACTATTTAAATGTGCATTCATACATCTTAAATATTTTTATGTTCTGTATCACTGTGTTGTGTTTGTTTCCTTTTTCTGTTTAGAAGAAAACTGAGCCTTTAAATCTCCTTTATAAATGCTTTACAAGGCATAACTAGTCACAAAAATAGTTAATTGACCACTACTAAATGCTTTATAACTCCCTGAACTAACCCTGAATTACAGTAGAAATACATGTTAATAAACCATTTATTAACACACTAAGTAACTATTACTATTTGTCTGAATAATAAGATACTTAAATAAATGCATGGTTATAATTTACAGATTTAATTAAACTATTAGATTGCAAAGAATATTTGATAAGTTCCGCTGATATATGATATATAATTTTAATATTGAGTGTAATTTAAACTGAAATTTCTCTGGGAATTTATTCTTAAAAATAAATAATGTCTTGACAACTCTTGAAATTGGGCAATTGATTTCTGGTTCACGAGGAGAATACATTTGAAAAGTGAAAGTGTTATTTTATGTTTTTAGTAAAAGGAAAGACCTGCTAGTGTTTAATGCTGTTGTTTGACTAAATATGCTGCATTTAGCTTGTGCTATGCTAGATGGTAATTGTAATGGATGAATTAATGATTAATGGTTCAATGATTAATTAACGATTAAAGATTAATGGCCACCACTCACTTATATAAAAATTATTTGGTACAACTTTTTTTGTTGTTGTTGAGTAATCGACCTAAAAATATGTTTATGCCACAAGTTCCTTTAATACTCAATGCAGTTTGTTCATTGAACATGATTTTATAACTCAAAAGTTTGATACAAATTTGCATTATTTTTTATTTATTTTTATTTTACTATTTATTTTCATTTTACTTTATTTATTTATTTTTATTATGTATTTATTTATATATTATAAAAAAGCCATACCACGGGTAGAACAATATATATATATATATATATATATATATATATATATATATATATATATATATATATATATATATATATATATATTTTTTTTTTTTTTTTTTTTTTGTTGTTGTTGCAATTGTAACACATTTTTGGTATGACTTTGCATTTACTATATACAAAGAATATAAGTAGTCTTAGGAAACAATTGCATAATAAACCCTGAAATGTTCAACCCTACTTACTCGTAGATAAAATGATATGAATTATACAGTAGCTCAGTACATTGTCAATGGGTGTTGATACATATTCATTTGAAGCCGCATGAAACTGCCTTCATCAAACGACATCAAGTTTCCCTCTGAGCAACAGCCCACACAATAGCATCGAGGAGATGCTTTTGTTTAGAGTGTGTGTGTGCGTGTGTGTGTGTGTGTGTGTGTGTCAGTGAACAGGGTAAAGCCCTGAAAGCAGATAAAATCATATTTTGTAACGGTGGGTTCAGCACAAACGTCCCGCAGCACTGGACAGCACAATAGCTGGAGGCGTTTACAGCATCATAAATCAAAGGTATCCGCCGCGCGAGAGCAGCTGGCACATTTGCAAATAATTGTAATTATTAATCATGCTGATTTCACACCCTTCAAGCGGGTGCTGGGAGATCTGTGTGTCCCGGCGGCCCTGGCGCCTGTGTGTGTTTGATGATGCTGAGACACACACAAAGACTCGGCTGAGCTGCGGCGTGGGTCGAAACCAGAGAGAATAATGTGTGCGGCTGTACGCTCCATCATTCATCTTCATCACGCTGGATCTGGAAGACTGGTGTTCGGTGTCACTGGTCTTCATCATGTTCACATGCTGCAATGATGTTGTGAAACGGGGATTATAATACAGACACAACGCCACTGGAAAATGCCACCGCACACCTGTATACACTAGCGAGGACGCGCTAAACTGATCAAAAATTACAACAAAATACATGTAGAATGTTGCAAAAGACTTCAGATAAATGCTGCTCATTTTAACTTTTTAACTTATTCTAAGAATCAAAGAATCATGAAAAAATGTATCACAATTTCCACAGAGATATGAAGCAGCACGACTGTTTTCATAAATGTTTCTTGAGCATCAAATCATCATATTATACTGATTTCTGAAGGATCATGTGACACTGAAGACTGGAGTAATGATGCTGAACATTCAGCTTTGATCACAGAAATAAATTACACTTTAAAACATATTCACATAAAGCACAGCTGATTCATAATATCACTGTTTTACTTCATACACCCCAAACTTTTGAATGGTAGTGTATATTTGGCAAAACCCTGATTATTCTGATTAAACAATCTAACATTTTCAAATCTATCCCTCCTAGAACTTTTATGCTACATGACCCTAATTTTAGCTAGAAAAAATGAAAATAGAAGAACAAATGTCCATTCAGATTCAGATTCAACATATCCTCTATCATCACCCGTTCCTCATCTCCTCGCTCTATAGATCTTTCATATTCCTCCCTGCCTTGCTGTAAGTCCTTTCCTGAGAAGTTGATTTATGAAATACAATTTAAAAAGTAGTCCAATATAAATGATAATTACAATATATCATCATATTTCCATAAGAGTGTGCTACATTTAATCACTATATTAATGTCAGTCATTTTTAAGAAGTTGTTATCCTGATGAAACCTTCAAACATCTGGTGTCTCTGAATGTGCTCTTCACAGGACATCCAGGCTTTCACATGCATGGTGTCAGAGAAATTCACTAAAATATAATATAATACAGTTTTTTCCGATTGCTAAACGACAGTGATGGGCACAACATGTGCAAAACTCTAACTCCAGTCTGCACAGCAGCAGTTCATGTGGACCAAACTCTAGTCCGTTTTTCATTGCTTGAACACAGTTTTCAAAACTCTACACACTTATCCCATGACTTTAACCACAACCTGCACAACACTGTGGATTTACAGCACTTTGTTCAAATGCTAACACACTGCTGTCAAAACTGTGAACCACACATTCAAAACAGAATAGATTTCAGCCTTGTGCCTTTCAAACACTGCTGACTGCAATCTCAGCTGAAAGGCTAAGCAGGGGTCTTGTTTATTTGATTATTTGTTCAAATTACAGTATGTACTTAGTTTCTACCTTTTTTTTCCTCATTACTGTAATTCCATAAATTACTACACTATAAAAAATTTCTAACCTCTCCAAGTCAAAATTTTCTAGTGACTGGTCACATCTAAAATTTTAAATTGGACCAAGTGCAATTCTTGTTGCAATAGTCTGTTACAGTTTTTTTCCGATTGCTAAACGACAGTGAGCACAACTGGAGCTACATGTGCAAAACTCTAACTACAGTCTGCACTACCAACAGTCACCTGAGCTGAACACTTCACATCACCTGAGCTAAACAGTTCACATCACCTGCAAAACTCATTCAAGCAACACAACTCTTAACACACGGCTCAAAACAGGCTCAGTGCAGCCAAACACTATGCACAACCCTCACTGAGATAACACACACTGTCACTCAGAACACACTGCACAACCCTCACTGAGATAACACACACTGTCACTCAGAACACACTACACAACCCTCACTGAGATAACACACACTGTCACTCAGAACACACTGAGAGGAAAAACACTAGCATCAAACACCAATACAGAAAATACAAACTTTTCATCTTTACAGTTTGAACAATTTCGGTGACTTCATACAAAGTAATATTTTCTTCAATGAAAAGAGTGACATTCTTTCACATGATTTATTTAAATTCTTTAAGGTAAATGAAAATTAGCAGTTTGCTTCAATAGTCTGTAGTAATTTACGGAATTACAGTAATGAGAAAAAAAAGGTAGAAACTAAAAGTACATACTGTAATTCGAACAAATAATTGAGGGGCTAATCCTGCCTCTCTCTAGCATCAGGCCACAGGTTCTCATCAACATCAGTTCCCATCAAAACCCGTCTTCCTTGTTCCATTTCCAAAATTAGTCTTTCTGAGCTCTACCTATATATATTTATATCTATATCTATATATGTGTGTGTGTTCACTAACAAGTCTAAAACAAGACCCCTGCTTAGCCTTTCAGCTGAGATTGCAGTCAGCAGTGTTTGAAAGGCACAAGGCTGAAATCGATTCTGTTTTGAATGTGTGGTTCACAGTTTTGACAGCAGTGTGTTAGCATTTGAACAAAGTGCTGTAAATCCACAGTGTTGTGCAGGTTGTGGTTAAAGTCATGGGATAAGTGTGTAGAGTTTTGAAAACTGTGTTCAAGCAATGAAAGATGAACTAGAGTTTGGTCCACATGAACTGCTGCTGTGCAGACTGGAGTTAGAGTTTTGCACATGTGACTCCAGTTGTGCTCACTGTCGTTTAGCAATCGAAAAAAACTGTAACATTGAGAAATAATACGTCAGACTAATTGAAAAATTTAGATGTTATCAGTCACTAGAAATTTTTGACTTGGGGATGTAATTTTTTTTTTACAGTGTACAGACTATTGAAGGAAACTGCTAATTTTCATTTACCTTAAAGAATTATTATGTTCTAAAAATGTAAATAAATCATGTGAAAGAATGTCACTCTTTTCTTTGAAGAAAATATTACTTTGTGAAGTCACTGAACTTGTTCAAACTGTAAAGATGAAAAGTTTGTATTTTCTGTATTGGTGTTTACTCTCAGTGTGTTCTGAGTGACAGTGTGTGTTATCTCAGTGAGGGTTGTGTAGTGTGTTCTGAGTGACAGTGTGTGTTATCTCAGCGAGGGTTGTGCAGTGTGTTCTGAGTGACAGTGTGTGTTATCTCAGTGAGGGTTGTGCAGTGTGTTCTGAGTGACAGTGTGTGTTATCTCAGCGAGGGTTGTGTAGTGTTTGGCTGCACTGAGCCTGTTTTGAGCCGTGTGTTAAGAGTTGTGTTGCTTGGAGTGAGTTTTGCAGATGATGTGAAGTGTTGAGCTCAGGTGACTGCTGGTAGTGCAGACTGTAGTTTGAGTTTTGCACATGTAGCTCCAGTTGTGCTCACTGTCGTTTAGCAATCGAAAAAAACTGTAATATATATATATATATATATATATATATAATATATAATATAATGTCCACTACAGAGGACAAAAGTCTATTCCTGGGTCCAAGGAGGAGATACAAATTATTCCATGTATATGTTCATTTAATGTACAAATGATTAAACTGTTTACTTCCCAAAGATAAATTTAGTAATCATTTTACAGTTTATATATGGATATATATATTGGTATATAATAGTATCAGGCTTAATTGTCCCACTTTACCTGTATTCACACTAAACATCCTGATTCCAAGGCTTTCCCCCCTCAACTCTTAAAGGGTTAGTTCTCCCAAAACTGAAAACCCTGTCAGTAATTACTCTCCCTCATGTTGTTCCAACCCCGTAAGACTTTCGTTCATCTTCAGAACACAAATGAAGATATTTCTGATTAAATCTGAGAGCTGTCTCACTCCTCCATAGGCTTCTGCGGGATTGAAACTTGCCGGTCCAGAAAGTTAGTAAAGACAATGTTTAAAATAGTCCAAGTGACTACAGTGGCTCAACCTTAAGTTTATCAAGCGACCAGAATACTTTTTGTGCGCAAAAACACACAAAAATAATGACTTTATTCAACTCTTCACTTTCTTCTGTGTGGGCCTGAGTGAGTTCACGTAGTGTAACAGCGCAGCACTTCTGGGTTGTACGTCAGAACGGAGGCTCACTATTGGCCAGCATCACACGCATCACACACATGACCAGCGTCGGCCAATAGTGAGCCTCCGTTCTGACGTAATTTGTGTTCAGAAGATGAATGAAAGTCTTACGGGGTTGGAACAACATGAGGGAGAGTAATTACTGACCGAATTTTCATTTTTGGGTGAACTAACCCTTTAAGCAAGGCCTGGTTTCACGGTTTCACTTTATTTTGATGGTCCCTTTAACAGTGTCACTTACAGTATGTTGACTATAAGTAACGTTGCACCTACATGTCTACTAGCTCTCATTAGAGTATTAGTAGAGTATTAGTAGAGTATTAGTAGACTGGTAGGTTTAGAATTAGAATTAAATAATAAATACATTTAAATAATAATAATAAAAAATAGAGTTAAAGTTGACCTGTAATTGCAAAGTTACTTATAGTCAGTAGAAAATCTGTTGGAGGAGCATCACAATAAAGTGTTAGCAGATATTAAGCAGGCCGTCTACTAATACTCTAATGAGAGTTAGTTGACATGTAGTTGCAAAGTTACTTATAGTTAATATAATGTTCAAAAGGGACCATCAAAATAAAGTGTTACCGGTTTCACAGACAGGGTTTAGATTAAGCCAGGATTAGTCTTTTAAGTAGCTTTTAAAAACGTGCATTAGAAAAGAACATTACATCTTGAGACAAAACAATGACACTGACATATTTTAAGATCTCAATGTCATTGCTCTGTGAAACAGAAACTTTCTGTTTTTAGTTGACCATTGTTGTTTTTATTGTTGTTTAGCGTGTTATTGTTGTTTAACACCTCTTACCATGGTAAAACCGCTGTACCGCATGGCTTATTGACACCGTTTCATTATCAGTTGTACTACATCTCAATTGATTTAATTAGATCCGTTTCAATGGTTTGAAAAACAAACCTGCATGACACATAAATATATTGTTTACAGATATTGCTGCTTAAACAGATGTGTGCCCGTCTGCAAGTGTTTGCTGTAACTGCCATTGGGAAAATGATTGGGATAGACAGGATTGTTTCCCAGCTGTGAGCTGGACTCAGTAAAGAAAGCGTCCAGCTCATAAGACTCGAGCGCACAGATGGCAGTCTTCACACACTCGCCAACAGCGGGGGCAGAAACTAAAGTTTTTACTCACTCGTGCAACCAATCATTAGCAGCGAACACTGTAGTGCATTCCCCAAACTATATATGATATATGACACATTCATAATTCATCAACACCAGCGGGACTAAAGTAGTGACACACTGATCCAATGCATGTGGGTGAAACCTTTCCGGGTCAATCCAACCCACAATCAAAAGGAAAAAAGTGTGTGTGTGTGTGTGTGTGTGTTCAGTTCAACTTAATGCATTTTTTAAAATGTAGATAAAATCAATTGAATGCAACCACTTACGATAAAAAAAATTATTAATTTCAACTAATCATTTTTTTCAGTGCTTGTGAGGACCAAATGTCCCCACTAGGATAGTACAACTTGAGATTCCCTACTTTGTGAGGACTTTTTGCTGGTCCTCACAAAGAAAATTGAATAATAAACAATAAAATGTGTTTTCTTGAAAATGCAAAAAAAAAAAAAAAATGCAGAAAGTTTTCTGTGATGGGTTTAGGGGACAAAATATACAGTTTGTACAGTATAATTACCATTACGTCTGAGGTCCTCACATTTGCTAATGTGTGTGTGTGTGTGTGTGTGTACTATACTGTATATTATTTATGTACTGTATTAAGATCTCTTCTGATGCATTACTGAGGATTCTCAGGACAAAATGATGAGAAAAAAGAGACGTAATTAAAAGTATTGATTTGCTCTCAGTGTTTCCATTGATAAAACACACATTTAGACCTACATTTAAGATTTCTGTATTTGAAATGCATATGAAATGTCCATCCATTTGGATTACAGTTTTAATATTAACAAACTAATAAATCTAATGTGATGCGTATATGTCAGTCACACATAAACTAAATATTTATGTAATATTACTAATAGACTGAATGTGTTTTAAATACACAATAACCAGGTTTTTATTTATCTGCGAAAAATCCACTTTGTTTTAACCTAATTAAATATTGCTATAGCCATACTTTAACCATGTTCATATTTTAACTGAATCAATGTAATTGTTTCTAAGCAATTTGAATAAATGCATTTTTAACATATGATTATTTCAATAAAAACAAATAGATGCAAATAGTTAATGATAAACTCTGCCATGATTTTTTTGAGTGCAGAAATCTGACCTGTTTTATTATATGACTGTCAAATATGCATCACATTAAGTTTATTAGTTTGTTTATGTTAAAATGCAATCCAAATAAATTGACATTTTAAATGCAATTAAAATAAATTAATAAAAATAATTAAGGGCTGAATATTTTGTGAGTGTTGAAGAGATTTTCTTTGCTCTCTCACACACACACACACACACACACACACACACACACACACACACACACACACACACACACTCACTCACTCACAAACACACACACACACACACACACACACACACACACACACACACACACACACACACACACTCACTCACTCACTCACTCACTCACTCACAACACACACACACACACACACACACACACACACACACACACACACACACACACACACACACACACACTCACACTCTCTCTCTCTCTCTCTCACACACACACACACACACACACACACACACAAACACTCTCTCTCTCTCTCTCTCTCTCTCACACACACACACACACACAAACACACACACCCTCTCTCTCTCTCTCTCTCTCTCTCTCTCTCTCACACACACACACACACACACACACACTCTCTCTCTTTCTCACACACACACACAGTTGGTGAAAGTTCTGGTCTAAACTCCTCATATCCGGCGTCCTGCCGGGATCAGGGTGTGTGTGTGAGAGAGATCAGGCGGTGTGTGTGAGAGGTGGGCGGAGGCTCTCCGGGAGGCCAGATCCTGCGTGACAGAAGGTGACGGATGACCTCGGATCAACCTCCATCACACTCCTACATAACAGAGGCCATCCCAGCTCCAGCTCCGGGGCGTCCCGCGGGACAAAGACCCGCACAGGTATTCAAATCAGCCCTAATGCAGAGGGAACACACTCCAGGAGCGCAACTCTCTCTCTAATGAGGTGCTAATAGGAGAAGTCACTCTCCGTCCTCCCGCTGGGTGAAGACAGATGGAGATGGAGGTGTGTTTGCTCTGACGGACAGCTCCGACAGGCTGGTGTGACGGACAGAGACGCGAGCGGTGTGTGTACAGGCCTGCAGTCAGCCGATGGAGAACATCATTAACACACTCTTACTTCAGTCGATCAGACACACTGGAGATAATCCTTCCCAGATGGAGGAGACCAGTGTGTGTTTCACTCACATCTTCCCAAAGTACTTACAAACAATGAAATCCTCAGAATAAAACCTCCAAACTTCAGCTGTGGAGAAACGTGGAGAAAGCTCATCTTTGGCCAAAGTTTGATTCGCATCAGTGTAATATAATGTACAATAATCATTGTGAGAACGATCATCACCACTCTTAGATATCAGTACAATTTTCCTGCCATTTATATTTATTTACCTTTATTTAATCAGGAGAAAAGACTTACTGAGATTAAAATCTCTTTAGCAGGAGTGTGTAATATTAATGCACACAGAATTCATGTCCTCATCTTATGCTGATCATATTTTAACAACAAAAATTTGATTTGATGCAAATTGGAAAGTGTGTAAAATATTTGTATTGTCGAATCTAATGTACACTGTAAAACATATTTTTTCTAAGATTTTTGGAGTACACACACACACACACACACACACACACACATACATAAACACACACACACACATACACATACACACACGCACATAAACACAAACACACGCACGCACACACACACACACACACACACACACACACACACACACACACACACACACACACACAGACACATAAACACAAACAAACACACACACACACACACACACACACACACACACACACACACAGACAGACATAAACACAAACACACACACACACACACACACACACACACACACACACACACACAGACAGACATAAACACAAACACACACACACACACACACACACAGACATAAACACAAACACACACACAAACACACACACACAGACATAAACACAAACACACACACATACACACACACACACACACACACACACAGACACACATAAACACAAACACACACATAAACACATACACACACACACACACAGACACTAAGTTTTACAAGAACACTACATCAGTATTTCTACTTCAGAATGTCATGTTTAATTCAGTGCCGATTCCTCATAATTATGTGTGTAATTTGCAGTAATTATTGAGTGAAAGTGTTTCTACAGCGACTGTGAAATCTGTGCGTTTACTTCAATAAACGTCAGTCTATCATCAATACCTTTTATATTTTAAATCGAACATCTCTTACGGCATGTTTAGTGTAGCATTGACATATTGAGATCTGCATGTCAGTGTGTCAGCGTGAGTGTGTCGGTTCTGCGACAGCTGGCTGTGGTGTCCTGGTGTGTGTGTGTGTGTGTGTGTGAGTGTGTGTCAGTGTGTGTGTGTGTGTGTGTGTGTGTGTGTGTGTGAGAAAGCGACTGCAGAAGTGTGCCATCTTTGCTCTTTGTGCGGAGCAGAAACCTGTGGCATCACACACACTCTCCACTGACATCAGGATCCAGCCGTGCCGGAGCTTCCCATCAGGGAAGTGTTAATGGGATAATGAGGATCACACACACACACACACACACACACACACACACACACACACTCCAGCGGCTCTAACACACAGATGGAGAGAGCGATGGATCAGAACCAACAGGGCTGTGATTGACGACAGCGACAGACGACACCTTGTGCATTTCCTCTGGTCACAGCACACACTGAGAGGCTCAGCATGAGTGTGTGTGTGTGTGTGTGTGTGTGTGCCCATCACAGTGGAGGAGAGGAGGAAGGTTCTGCCATTAATCAGTGAATGAGAGCAATAAACAGAGCTGGACACAGTTATTCATACAGCAGTAAAACAAGTCTTTAGTTTGATATATCGGTAACACTTTATAATACTGTTCCGTCATCAGTGAATAACTACACAGGAACAAATGAGTAATGCAATATTACAGTTTTTTCCAATTGCTAATTCACAATTTTGCAAACTGGGCTGGTTTTATCAAAATACTTACAGTTTTTTCCAGTTGCTAACACACTAAAATGACATGAACAGCACAATAATTCAAACTGACACACACAGAGCAAAACATCTTCTCAAGTCTACAAAAGTCTAAACACATTTTCTGCTTTACACACATTTTGCAATTCAAAATGGCACTTTTTAACTGCACTGAACACGGTTCTCTGCGTAACACACAACAATCTGACATAACGTCACATGTCTGCCATTTCAAAACACTGCCATTCAAAATGACACTCCATGAGCTGATTGGCCGATACACGCGTCACCTGACCAAACACCTCAATGCTTCATTGTTAACACTTCAATATTTTCAGTTTACTGTTTTCCGTGAGCATATTTTTGTTCAGTCCAGTTTAAATATTTCTGCTGTGCATAAGTTGCACTGACTTGTTTGGTGAAAAATAAAAAAAATTGATGTTTCAAGGATGTGTGTGTGTGTGTGTGTCTGCAAATATTTCTGTGCATGTGAACAATCTGAAGAATTTTTTTATAGTATATGGCAAAGCATACTGAAGATGAGAGTGCTCTTCATTACGCCCAACAGTGTGTAGTTGCTTAGACAAAAATCTGCTAATATACTACATATAGCATTATCAAAATCATTTCGTGCAAAAGTTTGATTTCGATAATGCAATATGTAAATTTGGTTGCAGTGCTTCATTTTGCAGGATATATGAGGTGTTTTGCAGTTTGGGTGTGTGGTTTTGTGAATTGTGAAAGTATTTTAATAAAACCAGCCTAGTTTGCAAAATTCTGTGTTAGCAATTGGAAAAAACTGTAACATTCTAGTAACTATATTAACCAACAAGAAACTCTGATTAACGAATTAGTAGGCAAGGCAAGGCAAGGCAAGGCAAGGCAAGTTTATTTATATAGCACATTTCATACACAATGGCAATTCAAAGTGCTTTACATAGAAGAAATTAAAATAATAAAAGAAATAAGAATAATTAAAACAGTTTAGAAAAATAAAATAAAATACAGTACAAACAGTCGGACGAACATTGGCACAGTGCTCATTCAGTAAATGCATAGCTAAACAGAAGTGTTTTGAGTCTGGATTTGAATGTGACTACTGTAGGAGCACGTCTGATCTCCTCTGGAAGCTGGTTCCAGCATAATAGCTAAAAGCGGACTCGCCATGTTTAGAGTGAACCCTTGGTATTTCTAGCTGATATGATCCTAGTGATCTGAGTGATCTGTTGGGTTTATATTCAGTAAGCATATCTGCAATGTATTGAGGTCCTAGGCCATTGAATGATTTATATAGCAGTAATAATACTTTAAAATCAATCCTAAATTTGACTGGGAGCCAGTGTAAAGACCTGAGGACTGGTGTGATATGTTCATATTTTCTGGTTCTGCTCAGAATCCTGGCGGCAGCGTTCTGTATGAGCTGCAACTGTCTTATGGTCTTTTTGGGAAGGCCAGTGAGGAGTCCATTACAATAATCCACCCTGCTGGTGATGAAAGCATGCACAAGTTTCTCTAAGTCTTGTCTGGAGACAAAGCATCTAATTCTTGCAATATTTTTCAGATGATAGTATGCTGATTTAGTTATTGCTTTGACATGACTACTGAAACTAAGGTCTGACTCTAGGGACACACCGAGATTCCTGACTTGATTTTTAGTTGTTTGACCCCTAGAGTGAAGGTATGCGTTCACCTTGAGAACTTCATCTTTGTTTCCAAACGCAATGACTTCAGTTTTGTCTTTGTTTAACTGAAGAAAGTTTTGACACATCCAACTGTTGACTTCATCAATGCATTGGCACAGGGAGTCAATGGGGCTGTAATCGTTAGGCGATAGGGCTAAGTAGATCTGTGTGTCGTCTGCATAGCTGTGGTAAGCAATTTGGTTCTTTCTCATTATTTGGCTCATTGGGAGCATATACAGGTTGAACAGGAGTGGTGCAAGAATTGAGCCTTGAGGGACTCCGCATGTCATGGATGACCACTCAGACTTATGGTCTCCTATGCTCACATAATAACCTCTCCCATCTAAGTATGACCTGAACCATTTTAGGACTATCCCAGAAAGCCCCACCCAGTTTTCCAGCCTGTCAAGAAGTATGTTATGATCAACAGTGTCAAATGCAGCACTGAGGTCGAGTAGAACCAGCACTGATAATTTGCCTGTATCAGTATTTAAGCGAATATCGTTTATTATCTTTATGAGCGCTGTCTCTGTGCTGTGGTGCGGTCGGAAACCAGATTGAAAATTGTCAAAGTATCCATTCAAGCTCAAGAAGTAAGTAATAGCGCTCAGTTAAATGTGCTAGTTCACTATTAGCTAATCAATAACTACTATTTTCGTACCTCACTGAAGACTAAGAACTACTATACAGGTTCATAATTACAGTTTTTCTCGATTGCTTAAACACTATAACCAGGCTTTTGAACTAAAATTTCAAAATCATAATGCCATTTATCAAAAAGCACACCCATTTCACTAAACTATTAACACTATTCCCTGTTTTGACACATGAGTCAGATTTGTTGAACTGTCACTGCAAAACTCTACACACAAATACCTTCATTTCTCATTGCCTAGACCATGTTGTCATTTAGAAAGCACTAGCATTCAATATTGTTCACTCAAGTCAGCACAGCTTCAGCTCAGTTAGCACACAGTTACCCAAGTGGAAACACTAAGAGTCAAAATTTAACACACATCAATCAGAACCGTCAATAGATAAAAGGGCCCAAATCAGTTTATTGAGTTTTGGAACAATGGATCCAGAAAGACATGAAGGAAGAGATCGAGGAGGGATAAGGAGGAGGAGAAGGACAACGAAGGGCAAGAAGACAAGCAGTCTCAGATTAAGTTCAAGCCACTCTAGTTGCCCATGTCTTTATCAATGGTATGACTATGAGGGAGGCTGGGCTACGAGTAAGGCCAAATTTGAGTCGCTTTACTGTCGCCTCGAGAACCTTCAGGGAGGTGTGGTGACAAACAGAATTCTATCACTGAATAAGAGACAAACATTTCCAATAGTCTTTGATGAGGTGTATTTTCTTGCAAGAAAAGGCCAGCAGTCGTACAGTCACACAGAGTGACACAGAGTGTGACAGTGAAGGGAGGGCTTCCTTTCTCCTTTATAGTCTTGACTCCCAGAATGTTATCTTTCTAGGTATTTCAATCATATGTGGAACATTCTTAGACGTGTCCATCATATTGTATCCTTGAGTGGAGGCCCTCCTGTTACGTCCCAACACTCTTTACCATTCCAATACAATTCGAATTCCATATTAGAATAAGGTTTGTGTGTGCTCTTTTACTGTCATATGATGGTCACACACATCTTACTGTAAGTAAATATCCAAATTTTCTTAGAGGAGAAAAAAAAAAAAAAAGTAAAACAGGGAAAAAAAAATTGTTTTGTTTTGTTGTGTGTGTGTGTGTTGTACTGTGTAGTACATGAATGAATAAAAATGTGCCAATGAATCCATTGGTTATATTGCACCAGTGTGTTAGACTATGTTGTAGTGTGTGTGATTTTGAGGGCTTGTGTGTCCTGTCTGAGGACAAAGTTTGGTTTTTCAGCAAGAGTGAATGGTTTTGAGTGTAGAGCTTCATTTTGACCTGAAAATAGGATGTTTGGGGAATTGGGTGAGACGTTATGGATTTGTGTTTACAGTTTTGAGAATACGAGGCATAGTTTCAAGAAATGTGTTTAAGCAATCGAGAAAAACTGTAATATTAATAATGCATGATTTATAATAAAAGGTAATGATAACCCATTAGTAATGACTCAAGTGTTACTATATCCTTAGGAACTACTAATAATTTGGATCAGTTTTCTAAAGTGAAAAACATGATAACTATCTAATATTGACTGAAGTCACTGTAAGCTTTTGAGATTTTTGCAAGATTTTGGATAGTAATTAATTCCGATGGATTTGGTAACTTTAGTCATTACTGGTGTGTTCCCATGATCTTCACTTCAGATGCTGATCCAAATGATTAGTAGTTCCTTTAGAAGGATGTAGTAACACTTGATTCATTACTAATGGGTTATCATTATTATCATTACCTTATATTAAACATTATGCATTATGAATATGAATTATGAACCTGTATAGTAGTTCTTATAAGTCTTCAGTGAGGTACGAAAAATAGTTATTGATTAGCTAATAGTGAACTAGCACATTCATCTGAGCGCTATTACTTACCAATACATTAATCAGAGTTTCTCGTTAGTTAATAGTAGTTATTAGAGTGTTAATAGTGCATTACTCATTGGTTCCTGTGTAGTTATTCATTAATGACGGAACAGTATTATAAAGTGTTACCGATATAGTTGTTATTGCACCATCCTGCATCATATTTGCTGAATGAAATCTAATGATTGTTTATTGCTGATTCAAAAACTAGTGCCTGTTTTGCTCTAGAATGTCTTTGTCACAAAATATGATTTGCATTTTTTGCTTCGGCAACTATTTATAAGGTGAAGAAGTCTCGCATTATCCCTTAATCAGCAGGAGAAACTTCCACAAAGACACGATTCCCGTCTTCCTCTGAACTATCCGTTCAGTTCTCAGCCCATTCCCACATGTGTGACATTACTTTATGCCTAATCCAGATCTGGAGTGACAGAAGAAGATGCTAACATGAGCCAGATGTTCTGCCACATCGCTGAGTGTTTTACTGCATCCAAACAGAGAGACAATCATTTATTTATGTGAATGTCTTTGACATTAAATGGAGTATTTGAGAGTTTTTTTGTGTTTTTTTGCACTCCTTTGCAGATTGTGACACTTTCGACGTGTGACTGCTTTTGTTATTTTGATAAGTGCATTAAAGCTAAAACATGTGCATATAATTTGAAAAGAATCTTTGTGATATCACATTTTTTTAAATACTTTTTTGTCAAATGAGATCATATTAGGCCTTCTTTGTAAATTAGCAGATGCAGGGCTGTGTTATTGACAGAATATTTCATTATCAACTGTTTGTACGAATGACAGCAGTAAGGATGGACTGAGCACTCGTCCGCAGAAGCCGTCGCTCACACACACTCCTCACGGTGAGCAGCTGTTACACTGCGTTTCAGCATCCAGCACATATAACCCAACATCTGCTGTGTTTCCAGAACAGCTCCACCGCATCATTACACACTCCACTGGCTCCTGAACACACTTACAGCGCTGCGTCACACGCTTCAGTTACAGCAATAACACATATATATATCAGATCAGCACATTCATCCTTCTTGCATATTTATAATTTCATATATACACTATAAACACTTTATAGTCCACTTTCTACTAACATTCTCCTAACTTCGCAACTACATTTCAACTTTACGTGTCTTGTGTCGACACGCCCCATGGAAGAGAGGGTTGGGGTGAGCAGTTGCTCATTATCATTATCATACGCACACACTCACACACACACACACACACACACACATACACACACACACACACACACACACACACACACACACACACACACACACACACACACACACACACTCACACACATGTACGCACACATACATGTACGCACACACACACACTTATCCACAGCGATGTCTCTCCTCCGATTAGGTGAGCTCTCAGGAGAGCCATTGGGTACAAAACGTTAACATCTGGCATCCATTACAGGCCCAGATCAGTTGTGATTTGTCCATATGATGACTCTGGCCTAGCCAGACCTGGGGGGGGGGGGGGGGGGGGCTTCACTGACAACACACCAGCACTGCTGTCACTTCTGTTCACACCAGTGCGCACACACACACACACACACAAACACACACACACTCTCTCTCTCTCTCTCTCTCTCTCTCTCACACACACACACACACACTCACATGGAGCTTCACCTTGTAGCTCTGTAAACTTTGTGACACGTTCACATTAACAATCAAGTGTCTTTTGTTCACTAGTAACAAGACATTCTTTAAAGAAAATTGTCAATAAAACTTCTAACTTTAGGTTGCTAAATTGATCATATAATTTGTAATGAAAAAGTTTGCATTAGACAATTGAAGTATGAAAAATTACACATTTGATTTTATATCAGGAATTTGCAAAAATGATGAACGCTCTGCTGGACTGATAGAAAACGGTCGTTACTGTTCATTCTCTCGCCATCGTTAACAAGAGCGATCTGTTGCCTAGATCTGATATAGTGATAATGTACAGCATGCCTAGCTGTGTTCGCAACCTTATTGCTTATGTTTATTAAAAGGGAAATAAAGCAATTTACAGATAACAATAAATTACTGTACTAAATATATATCATCACACAACACCATGTGTGTTTCATTGGATAAATGACATTATAATATCCTCAGACACTATGTGTAGAAGAAGTAAAATCCATCTAGGCATCCCTCAATTCATTGCAGGTTTGTTTTCACTAGAAACCATCTGTCATTTACATTTAAATGCTATTCAGATTCACCCAGTGTGACGGATTCCTTCTGGCACAAGGCCAGCGTCCCCGAGCTCACCAAACTCCTGAAATAAAGGCCAAACCTTTGACTTGCAGAATGAAGTCTATAATATTTCATATTACAAATTACACAACATTTCTCTGCAAACCGTGATCTTCAACAGAACAGCATTTATTTAATTTATTTAAATTAATTTAATTTATTATAAATGTCTTTACTGTCAATTTTGATCAATTTCATGCATCCTATTTATATCTTCTGAATGGTGTGTCAAGGTTTCCACAACAATATGAAGCAGCTCAACTGTTTTCAACATTGATAATAATCATAAATGTTTCTTGAGCATCAAATCATCATATTAGAGTGATTTCTGAAGGATCATGTGACACTGAAGACTGGAGTAATGATGCTGAAAATTCAGCTTTGATCACAGGAATAAATTACACTTTACAACATTTTCAGAGTTATTTTAAATTCTAATAATATATATTTTTTTAATTATCACATGCAACCTTGGTGAGCATAAGATACCTCTTTCTTAAGCAATCCTGATTATTACAAACTTTTGACCAATGGTCAAGTGCTCAACAACACAGTGGCAATAGTTCATCTGAATCAGGAACCAGTGCAGATCATGTTGCACTCTGCATACTACAACACTGAGCGCACTATAATGAGCACTCGGAGCATAAGCTTGCATTGCACCATCTGCATCCATTGGTCTTTACCCCGTGCCACGCGTGCAGCGTCGGTTAAGCCAAACTGTCAGTGTCTCAGCGCTAACTAGCGTCTCTCTCAGCGGCCGACGAGAGCTGACAGCCAGCCATTTACCAAAAGCCTGCATGATGTGCCCTAATTAGTGTACACCACTCCCCTTTGTGCGTGTGATTAAGTAGTAACTGTATCAATTTTGCTCAATCAGATTTGTTTGAGATAATGCGCCTCTGGAGAGGCAATCCATACGCTTGCCTAATGGAGAATCATCTCGCATTATTCCGCCGCTGGTACCAACCTGTGTTCAATGCATTCGTTTTAAGGCCTCGAAATGTGTAATTGTATGCAATATGTACACGCATTTGACATTTTTATCTGACTTGTAAAGTCGATAACATCTATTTCTGAGTAAAACTGACAAATGAATAAAAGAAATCCATCGTGTCCATTACTCTCATTGTGTGTGCCGACATCATTTTGTCGAACAATGTCCCCTACAGTGAGGGGCACTAGCGTACTTCTCTATGCCAAGACACGAGCTGGCACACACAGACATCTTACATCTCGCTTTATCTGCATTTTCAAACTTTCTGTCAGCTGTGCCATAAAGAATTAATGGTGCATTCACGTCACGTGGGAATTACCATAACCGCGAGTTGCTGAGTGGTGATCTGCTTTTGTCAAATTCATAATTAGAAGTAGAAAATTCAAAGACAGAAGTAAAAAGTAGAATTTTCCTAAAAGCAGTCATTTACAGCCATTTAAATGGTCATACAATGGTCAATGTTTCACAGGGTTGGGGTTTGGTTTAGATAGCAGATGGCAGTGCAAAGAAAAGTATATACAAAGATATAGACATATTAAAGGGATCATGTAGTAAAGTTTGTTGATATGGGAAGAAGGAGGCGGGAACCAGCAAACTTTTAAAGACTTTTTATAAAATGTAATTCTGTACAGTCTGTGCAGAGACACAAACCAGCTGTTTAAACAAAGCGAATGTTCTTTCACTCTTCCATTTGTCCTGTTGTTGACAGACTCAAGTCCGTCAGAAACTGAACACACATCTGTATATCAGTATATCAGCTTCAGTGATTATAATCTGAACACACATCTGTATACTGTATCAGTGTATCAGCGTCAGTCATTATAATCTGAACACACATCTGTATACTGTATCAGTGTAGACAGCGTCAGTCATTATACACTGAACACACATCTGTATACTGTATCAGTGTATCAGCGTCAGTGATTATAATCTGAACATACATCTGTATACTGTATCAGTGTATCAGCGTCAGTGATTATAATCTGAACACACATCTGTATACTGTATCAGTGTATCAGCGTCAGTCATTATAATCTGAACACACATTTGTATACTATATCAGTGTAGACAGCGTCAGTGATTATAATCTGAACACACATCTGTATACTGTATCAGTGTATCAGCGTCAGTCATTATAATCTGAACACACATTTGTATACTGTATCAGTGTAGACAGCGTCAGTCATTATAATCTGAACACACATCTGTATACTGTATCAGTGTAGACAGCGTCAGTGATTATAATCTGAACACACATCTGTATACTGTATCAGTGTAGTCAGTGTCAGTCATTATAATCTGAACACAGATCTGTATACTGTATCAGTGTAGACAGCGTCAGTGATTATAATCTGAACACACATCTGTATACTGTATCAGTGTAGACAGCGTCAGTCATTATAATCTGAACACACATCTGTATACTGTATCAGTGTAGTCAGCGTCAGTCATTATAATCTGAACACACATCTGTATACTGTATCAGTGTAGACAGCGTCAGTGATTATAATCTGAACACACATCTGTATACTGTATCAGTGTAGACAGCGTCAGTCATTATAATCTGAACACACATCTGTATACTGTATCAGTGTAGACAGCGTCAGTCATTATAATCTGAACACACATCTGTATACTGTATCAGTGTAGTCAGCGTCAGTCATTATAATCTGAACACACATCTGTATACTGTATCAGTGTATCAGCGTCAGTCATTATAATCTGAACACACATCTGTATACTATATCAGTGTATCAGCGTCAGTCATTATAATCTGAACACACATCTGTATACTATATCAGTGTATCAGTGTCAGTCATTATAATCTGAACACACATCTGTATACTGTATCAGTGTAGACAGCGTCAGTCATCATAATCTGAACACACATCTGTATACTGTATCAGTGTATCAGTGTCAGTCATTATAATCTGAACACACATTTGTATACTGTATCAGTGTAGACAGCGTCAGTCATCATAATCTGAACACACATCTGTATACTGTATCAGTGTAGACAGCGTCAGTCATTATAATCTGAACACACATCTGTATACTGTATCAGCGTAGACAGCGTCAGTCATCATAATCTGAACACACATCTGTGTACTGTATCAGTGTATCAGCGTCAGTCATTATAATCTGAACACACATCTGTATACTGTATCAGTGTAGACAGCGTCAGTGATTATAATCTGAACACACATCTGTATACTGTATCAGTGTAGACAGCGTCAGTCATTATAATCTGAACACACATCTGTATACTGAATCAGTGTAGACAGCGTCAGTCATTATAATCTGAACACACATCTGTATACTGTATCAGTGTATCAGCGTCAGTCATTATAATCTGAACACACATTTGTATACTGTATCAGTGTATCAGCATCAGTCATTATAATCTGAACACACATCTGTATACTGTATCAGTGTAGACAGCGTCAGTGATTATAATCTGAACACACATCTGTATACTGAATCAGTGTAGACAGCGTCAGTCATTATAATCTGAACACACATCTGTATACTGTATCAGTGTATCAGCGTCAGTCATTATAATCTGAACACACATCTGTATACTGTATCAGTGTATCAGCATCAGTCATTATAATCTGAACACACATCTGTATACTGTATCAGTGTAGACAGCGTCAGTGATTATAATCTGAACACACATCTGTATACTGTATCAGTGTATCAGCGTCAGTCATTATAATCTGAACACACATTTGTATACTGTATCACAGTGTAGACAGCGTCAGTCATTATAATCTGAACACACATCTGTATACTGTATCAGTGTATCAGCGTCAGTCATTATAATCTGAACACACATCTGTATACTGTATCAGTGTAGACAGCGTCAGTCATTATACTCTGAACACACATCTGTATACTGTATCAGTGTAGACAGCGTCAGTCATTATAATCTGAACACACATCTGTATACTGTATCAGTGTAGACAGCGTCAGTCATTATAATCTGAACACACATCTGTATACTGTATCAGTGTATCAGCGTCAGTCATTATAATCTGAACACACATCTATATACTGTATCAGTGTATCAGCGTCAGTCATTATAATCTGAACACACATTTGTATACTGTATCAGTGTATACAGCGTCAGTCATTATAATCTGAACACACATCTGTATACTGTATCAGTGTATCAGCGTCAGTCATTATAATCTGAACACACATTTGTATACTGTATCAGTGTAGACAGCGTCAGTCATTATACTCTGAACACACATCTGTATACTGTATCAGTGTAGACAGCGTCAGTCATTATAATCTGAACACACATCTGTATACTGTATCAGTGTATCAGCATCAGTCATTATAATCTGAACACACATCTGTATACTGTATCAGTGTATCAGCGTCAGTCATTATAATCTGAACACACATTTGTATACTGTATCAGTGTAGACAGCGTCAGTCATTATAATCTGAACACACATCTGTATACTGTATCAGTGTATCAGCGTCAGTCATTATAATCTGAACACACATTTGTATACTGTATCAGTGTAGACAGCGTCAGTCATTATACTCTGAACACACATCTGTATACTGTATCAGTGTATCAGCGTCAGTCATTATAATCTGAACACACATTTGTATACTGTATCAGTGTAGACAGCGTCAGTCATTATAATCTGAACACACATCTGTATACTGTATCAGTGTATCAGCATCAGTCATTATAATCTGAACACACATCTGTATACTGTATCAGTGTATCAGCGTCAGTCATTATAATCTGAACACACATTTGTATACTGTATCAGTGTATCAGCATCAGTCATTATAATCTGAACACACATCTGTATACTGTATCAGTGTAGACAGCGTCAGTCATTATAATCTGAACACACATCTGTATACTGTATCAGTGTAGACAGCGTCAGTTATTATAATCTGAACAGACATCTGTATACTGTATCAGTGTATCAGCGTCAGTCATTATAATCTGAACACACATCTGTATACTGTATCAGTGTAGACAGCGTCAGTCATTATACTCTGAACACACATCTGTATACTGTATCAGTGTAGACAGCGTCAGTCATTATAATCTGAACACACATCTGTATACTGTATCAGTGTAGACAGCGTCAGTCATTATAATCTAAACACACATCTGTATACTGTATCAGTTTAGACAGTGTCAGTCATAATCTGAACACACATCTGTATACTGTATCAGCGTAGACAGTCAGTCATTATAATCTGAACACACATCTGTATACTGTATCAGTGTAGACAGCGTCAGTCATTATTATCTGAACACACATCTGTATACTGTATCAGTGTAGACAGTGTCAGTCATTGTAATCTGAACACACATCTGTATACTGTATCAGCCTAGACAGCGTCAGTCATTATAATCTAAACACACATATACTGTATCAGTGTATCAGCGTCAGTCATTATAATCTGAACACACATCTGTATACTGTATCAGTGCAGACAGCGTCAGTCATTATAATCTAAACACACATCTGTATACTGTATCAGTTTAGACAGTGTCAGTCATAATCTGAACACACATCTGTATACTGTATCAGCATAGACAGCGTCAATCATTATAATCTGAACACACATCTGTATACTGTATCAGTGTAGACAGCGTCAGTCATTATAATCTGAACACACATCTGTATACTGTATCAGTGTAGACAGCGTCAGTCATTATAATCTGAACACAAATCTCTATACTGTATCAGTGTAGACAGCGTCAGTAATTATAATCTGAACACACATCTGTATACTGTATCAGTGTAGACAGCGTCAGTCATTATAATCTAAACACACATCTGTACACTGTTTCAGTGTAGACAGTGTCAGTCATTATAATCTGAACACACATCTGTATACTGTATCAGTGTAGACAGTCAGTCATTATAATCTGAACACACATCTGTATACTGTATCAGTCTAGACAGCGTCAGTCATTGTAATCTGAACACACATCTGTGTACTGTATCAGTGTAGACAGAGTCAGTCATTATAATCTGAACACACATCTGTATACTGTATCAGTATAGACAGCGTCAGTCATTATAATCTGAACACACATCTGTATACTGTATCAGTGTAGACAGTCAGTCATTATAATCTGAACACACATCTGTATACTGTATCAGTCTAGACAGCGTCAGTCATTGTAATCTGAACACACATCTGTGTACTGTATCAGTGTAGACAGTCAGTCATTATAATCTGAACACACATCTGTATACTGTATCAGTATAGACAGCATCAGTCATTATAATCTGAACACACATCTGTATACTGTATCAATGTAGACAGCGTCAGTCATTATAATCTGAACACACATCTGTATACTGTATCAGTGTAGACAGAGTCAGTCATTATAATCTGAACACACATCTGTATACTGTATCAGCGTAGACAGCGTCAGTCATTATAATCTGAACACACATATACTGTATCAGTGTAGACAGCGTCAGTCATTATAATCTGAACACACATCTGTATACTGTATCAGCGTAGACAGCGTCAGTCATTATAATCTGAACACACATATACTGTATCAGTGTAGACAGAGTCAGTCATTATAATCTGAACACACATCTGTATACTGTATCAGCGTAGACAGCGTCAGTCATTATAATCTGAACACACATATACTGTATCAGTGTAGACAGCGTCAGTCATTATAATCTGAACACACATCTGTATACTGTATCAGTGTAGACAGTCAGTCATTATAATCTGAACACACATCTGTATACTGTATCAGTCTAGACAGTGTCAGTCATTATAATCTGAACACACATCTGTATACTGTATCAGTGTATCAGCATCAGTCATTATAATCTGAACACATATCTGTATACTGTATCAGCGTAGACAGCGTCAGTCATTATAATCTGAACACACATCTGTATACTGTATCAGTGTATCAGCATCAGTCATTATAATCTGAACACACATCTGTATACTGTATCAGCGTAGACAGCGTCAGTCATTATAATCTGTACACACATCTGTATACTGTATCAGCGTAGACAGCGTCAGTCATTATAATCTGAACACACATCTGTATACTGTATCAGTGTAGACAGCGTCAGTCATTATAATCTGAACACACATCTGTATACTGTATCAGTGTATCAGCATCAGTCATTATAATCTGAACACACATCTGTATACTGTATCAGCGTAGACAGCGTCAGTCATTATAATCTGAACACACATCTGTATACTGTATCAGTGTATCAGCATCAGTCATTATAATCTGAACACACATCTGTATACTGTATCAGCGTAGACAGCGTCAGTCATTATAATCTGTACACACATCTGTATACTGTATCAGCGTAGACAGCGTCAGTCATTATAATCTGAACACACATCTGTATACTGTATCAGTGTATCAGCATCAGTCATTATAATCTGAACACACATCTGTATACTGTATCAGTGTAGACAGCGTCAGTCATTATAATCTGTACACACATCTGTATACTGTATCAGCGTAGACAGCATCAGTCATTATAATCTGTACACACATCTGTATACTGTATCAGCGTAGACAGCGTCAGTCATTATAATCTGAACACACATCTGTATCCTGTATCAGTGTATCAGCTTCAGTCATTATAATCTGAACACACATCTGTATACTGTATCAGTGTAGACAGCGTCAGTCATTATACTCTGAACACACATCTGTATACTGTATCAGTGTATCAGCGTCAGTCATTATAATCTGAACACACATCTGTATACTGTATCAGCGTAGACAGCGTCAGTCATTATAATCTGAACACACATCTGTATACTGTATCAGTGTAGACAGCGTCAGTCATTATAATCTGAACACACATCTGTATACTGTATCAGTGTAGACAGCGTCAGTCATTATAATCTGAACACACATCTGTATACTGTATCAGCGTAGACAGCGTCAGTCATTATAATCTGAACACACATCTGTATACTGTATCAGTGTAGACAGCGTCAGTCATTATAATCTGAACACACATCTGTATACTGTATCAGTGTATCAGCATCAGTCATTATAATCTGAACACACATCTGTATACTGTATCAGCGTAAACAGCGTCAGTCATTATAATCTGAACACACATCTGTATACTGTATCAGCGTAGACAGCGTCAGTCATTATAATCTGAACACACATCTGTATACTGTATCATTGTAGACAGTGTCAGTCATTATAATCTGAACACACATCTGTATACTGTATCAGTGTATCAGCGTCAGTCATTATAATCTGAACACACATCTGTATCCTGTATCAGTGTAGACAGCGTCAGTCATTATAATCTGAACACACATCTGTATACTGTATCAGTGTAGACAGCGTCAGTCATTATAATCTGAACACACATCTGTATACTGTATCAGTGTAGACAGCGTCAGTCATTATAATCTGAACACACATCTGTATACTGTATCAGTGTATCAGCGTCAGTCATTATAATCTGAACACACATCTGTATACTGTATCAGTGTAGACAGCGTCAGTCATTATACTCTGAACACACATCTGTATACTGTATCAGTGTAGACAGCGTCAGTCATTATAATCTGAACACACATCTGTATACTGTATCAGTGTATCAGCGTCAGTCATTATAATCTGAACACACATCTGTATACTGTATCAGTGTAGACAGAGTCAGTCATTATAATCTGAACACACATCTGTATACTGTATCAGTGTAGACAGCATCAGTCATAATCTGAACACACATCTGTATACTGTATCAGTATAGAGAGAGTCAGTCATTATAATCTGAACACACATCTGTATACTGTATCAGTGTAGACAGCGTCAGTCATTATAATCTGAACACACATCTGTATTACTGTATCAGTGTAGACAGCGTCAGTCATTATAATCTGAACACACATCTGTATACAGTATCAGTATAGAGAGAGTCAGTCATTATAATCTGAACACACATCTGTATACTGTATCAGTGTAGACAGCGTCAGTCATTATAATCTGAACACACATCTGTATTACTGTATCAGTGTAGACAGCGTCAGTCATTATAATCTGAACACACATCTGTATACAGTATCAGTATAGAGAGAGTCAGTCATTATAATCTGAACACACATCTGTATACTGTATCAGTGTAGACAGCGTCAGTCATTATAATCTGAACACACATCTGTATTACTGTATCAGTGTAGACAGCGTCAGTCATTATAATCTGAACACACATCTGTATACTGTATCAGTGTAGACAGCGTCAGTCATTATAATCTGAACATACATCTGTATTACTGTATCAGTGTATCAGCATCAGTCATTATAATCTGAACACACATCTGTATACTGTATCAGTGTAGACAGCGTCAGTCATTATAATCTGAACACACATCTGTATAATGTATCAATGTAGACAGCGTCAGTCATTATAATCTGAACACACATCTGTATTACTGTATCAGTGTATCAGCGTCAGTCATTATAATCTGAACACACATCTGTATACTGTATCAGTGTATCAGCGTCAGTCATTATAATCTGAACACACATCTGTATACTATATCAGTGTATCAGTGTGTCATTATAATCTGAACACACATCTGTATACTGTATCAGCGTAGGCAAAAGGAAGGCACTGATTTCTAAACTTCATGCAAATTAGTCAACAAACATTTTGAAAAGGAATTTAAAAATATATATATGTAGCGCCAAATTTGTCTGTCAGCATTTTATACAGTTCTTTATACTTATCTCAACCCAACTAGGGTTGGGAATCATAAGACATTTTACGGTTACGGTTCCAATTCTGGTTCTGCCTAAGGAATCCTGTTTATATAAGTACATTGATTCTCTAGTCAGGTGGTTGCAGGAAAAGTTGCGTGTGTCATTTCTGCACCACTAGTGGCACCAAATGGAACTGCAGCTTCCCATCATGCCCCTGATTGGATGTACAGTTACTCCCGCCCCCAAAGTCCCGTCATTTGTGAAGTTGGACAGCTCAAGTGAGCAACATTTACAAAGCACCTACAGTTCAACCGACTTATATAGTTGTATCTAAACATTCAACTGGAATAGGAGAAAGTATTCAAGCAACTTCATTAAAACATTTACACAATGCACACTTCTTCTTCAAGTGAACCCTGGTGACCCAACATCTTACAGAGCATGTTCACCTCATGCTCCATTAGCCACGGCAGCTTTCAAGCATGTGTCGGACTACAATTTAAATAAACAGACATCCGTTGATCACACCAACTCCCTAAAACCTCCCTCTCTGTGACCAGAAGGCCGGGTGCCGTGAGGACCTCGCTCGTTGGCGGTTGACAATCAAGGACATTTCGTTTTCGGCAATATCAGGGCAGTAACATTC
The DNA here is from genome assembly GCF_949319135.1 of Squalius cephalus. Taxonomy (NCBI): domain Eukaryota; kingdom Metazoa; phylum Chordata; class Actinopteri; order Cypriniformes; family Leuciscidae; genus Squalius; species Squalius cephalus. The sequence continues at coordinate 3,924,622 of NC_137142.1, read as the reverse complement.
TCCCAGGGAGTCCCTTATCCATAGGCTACTGGCAGACAGACAAACACTCAGTGACAGCCATTTATGGCCAACTAGTGAACGCCATCTGTCAGACACAGTAGGAGAACATTACGGAGCACAGAACTGAGAGCCTCGCTCTTTTATGTTGTCGTATTTAGAGTAAAAAGGGATGCCAAATGCTGACTTGGATGTTGTAGATTGACTAACACAAAAAGGATCTGCTTCTCTGTCATTTAGCTCCAGGGTTTGTGCTTTCTTGCTAAGTCTGTTTAGCTTGTAATTTGGTTATCCGCAATGAAGTCCATCCAGGATGAACACTGAAGAATTATCAATTTAAATGAGGACATTATGCTTGAAGTTTCTGCCCTGTAACGGAAGAATGACGGTGTTGTAAACGGGTGATATGATGCGCAAAAGTACTTTGAATTAATAAAGCCGCTCCAGGCCAGTGCAAACGGTGGACTGATTTCCACATAGCGTTTTAAACATACACTGTAAAAAGAAAAAAGAAAAAAAAAATCTAAGAAAAAAATATTCTGTCTTTCTAAACGTTTTAAATGAAATGTGTTCCTTGCAGTTTCCTCATATTAGTGGTATTTGCAAGCAATGTCTGAGTGAAAATTGTTTCTGCACCATTTTTTCCCAGTGTACCATAGTGTGAACAATAGCAAACGTGGACATTGCCGCTTTAACTGCACAATTAACATGCAAATGAGCGGTGACACTAATGGCTGTTGCAAAACGCTCTTATGATGGAAATATGCTTTCTGTTTTGGCTGTATGGGATAAACATTTGTCTATGAAATCAGCTGATGACAGGCCTTAGGCATTCCCCGGGGGCAGCGCAAAATGGCTCATGCACCTGCCACCTAATTCAGCCCGGGACATGGACTAGAGTAACTGGCAGGCATAATGAACTGCATTCATCCTGTCAGCAGAGTCAATAACTTATCCCCTCAACTGCTTTTGTTCTAGCCGAAGCTTGCGGGTTCCTCCGATGTGCCCCATGCCCTTATTCAACTGAAATTTATTTTCAATTGCAGCCCCCGGTGTTGCCCGGCACAAGCCTGGCTTTGACGGGACTCTCTTTAGCCCTGGGCCTGGAGCATTGTTAGCGTCCGCATCTATTGTTCGAGACCTTTGAGCGGTCGGATGGTAATAAGGCCACTCTCGAAAGTGTAAAATCTCAAGTGTTTCCAGTAACAGGTGTGTCCACTGACGAGGACTACCCATTTGTCATGTGTGGAAAGAAAGGCCTCCACTTAGCGTAGCTGTCTTTTGGACAGCGGCCGCAGGGAAATTACCCGGGAGCTTGGGAGACTCTTCCAACCCCGCTTGACCCCTCCGAGTTTACGGCTGGCAATCTGCTGCCTTCGGTGGACTGAAGCGTTTGTGCTACATTAACTGTGTTTTGCATCAGTTGAGAAAATGGGTGCAAGGATTTTTCGACAGGTCAAGTCCGAGTGTAAAATTTCCACATTTACTGCTAATGTGTTTGAGGTATGCTTAGGTTTAGGAGAAAGGGTAGGATTATAGGATTATAGGTTTTTGGGGTAAGGCTTGAGTTATGGTTAAGGAGCAGAGTTAACAGTGTAACGACAAATGTTAATTAATGCACATACTTTAAATGCAGCAACAATAATAAGTGTATCGTATCACATGGATAAGAACATAGTAGGCTAATTACATACAAACCTCTGATTTTGAGGGATTTAATTCAAAATGAGCAGCTGAGCTGAGTTTCGTTAACCCCACCATTGCTAACCTGGAAACGTGCGGCATAGAAAACTATCTCACCTTTGTAAAAAGGAGCTGCAAACAAACATGTTATCATAACAATCAGAATGGTTAATGAAGCACCAGCAGGAAATGAGTTTATTAACCACCAAACTGTAATTAAAGGAAACAAAGGGAGAGGCATGGAGCGAAAAATACCATGAGGCGTTTAATTTCCTTTCGAGCGAGTGTGTGAGAATTGCTTTGCGCAGAGCTCTCATTGGCTACATCAGCGGTCTCACAGATGCTTTTTTGGAAGACATAACACATAAACACAGACTTTGACAAATGACAGATTCTGACTCCAGAAGCGCAGGATAGTTACCGCATGCTGCTTTCCATTTTGCTAGCCTGCAGCTTAGGCACTTTTTGGAACACAAAACAATCTAGAAGCAAGAATTAGACAGACCATAATATACTGTAGTAAAGCCTTCTAAGTATTAACCTTTGCCAACTAACTGTTTGCACCAGATATTAAAGTCACCATATTATTAATACATATTGCAGTATTTATTATAAATTATTTATCTGTGCATATCGTTAATTTTTTTTTTTTTTTTTTTATGAATATGTCGTAGAATAATAATTATATAATTTCCCCTCCCTTCTCTGATGACACGTGCAATGGTGCGTGGGCGGGACAACCTGTCAATCAAATGACATCGAACAATAGCAAACAAAAACCATCATGATCCAATCAATTGCCCGTGTACAAAATCAAGCCTACGTTATAACCTATGTCTCAATAGGAAAGAATAATCTCTATTCCATTTCATGACGACTTTATTGATGCCTCAGCTCATGTGGCGGATGATGAAATGACCAGGAATCATATCGCCATATCAGGCCTATCGCAGAGACATTAGGGATGGGCCATTTTCACCACCAAAAACACCGGTAGCCTATCACTAACATTTTTAGAAAATATATAATGCTTTTCGAACCACCTCATTTAAATTTTGGTTGATAATTTCAGTCTTAAGTGATGTAAATGGTACAAGTTTCAGAATATTGAGCCCTTGTGCAAGACCTACCGAGTTCCGATGGCGATTGTCTGAAACTAACACTGATTGGTCAACGTCGGTTGAATCACCAAATGGTGTAGCTAAGCTTATACGAATTCAACACAAAAATGATTGTCGTTAAGCTCCACTCGTGATAAAATTGCACTCTAATTTAAATTTAATAGGTTTTTTTACAACTTTTTTTTTTTTTTCTGTATTTTTATTGATTTTTTTTTTTTTTAAGAAAATGACACATATATGCCTACAACATTATGGAAAAAAGGGGAACAAAGAGGGGGGAAAGCAATAGAAAGGGGCAAGTATTTCACATACTGTACAGTCATTGATTGTATATTACAATACTCAATCCATTTCTTCCAGTATTTTAGAAACAGGTCCTTTTTAAGTCTCAAAATAAAAGTAAAATCTTCCATATTGTATATTTCTTTAACAATTTGTCCATTCACCAAGTTAGAGGATGTCCTGGCTTGTAATAGCCTACTCTTCTTGCAAACAACATATTAACAATAATTCTCTTACTGATTTTTTTATCTCTTAAAATCAGAGTGTATAATGTTTCCAAGATAATGTTGTGAAATCTCTTGGTATTTCATATCCTAAAATCTTTTGTATTTCCATCAAAACCATGTTCCAGAAAGGTAATAATTTTGGGTAACTCCAGAATAAGTGAAGATGGTCAACATCTAAATGTTTTTTACATTTAATGTTACATTATTCACCTTGACTTGTAGGCTACACTTCACCTGGAGTTCAAAATGGAAACGCTTGATGAATCGCCTTCTTTATTTCTATAGGCTACTTAATTGTGATATGTCTTTATTCACCCTTATAGATCTATTTCACCATCTATAAAGTGATTAGGACGCTGAAAAAAATAGATAAAATTTATATAAAACAAATCTATCTAAAATCTAAAAAATCAAAAAAATAAAATTTAAATCTAAAAAAAAAAAAAAAAAACTTATTTTTTGTTTTGGACTTCTGCATTACTTCAAGCACTGCTATTTACTTAATGAACTGCAAACGTATTGTCACACGAACACTAATCATCAAGCCAGAACCCAGTTCCTTAACTTTAACGACAAATAATTCGCTGATTCTGAAAATCAGTGGATAAATGAATGCTTTGCACAGTAGAACGAATCCAATTACGCAAATACCTATTGCCAACGCGGCGTTTTTCAAGCGCGCGCTGCGTTCCCGCCATCTGCCTCGAGCCCTGGCCAGTGTTCACACACCGTTTGTAGTCCCTAAAAACAAAGTGTAAAACTAGCTCGCCCAGGCTCTTCTTGTTACTTGTCTAAAAAAAGGGGGCTTGAGCCCCTCAACGAGTTAGTTACAAAGAGCTTTTTAATCCTTCGCCTCATTTACATCCCTCAAGAATAGAGTCCTGAATATCTAATCTTCTGCATTTAGGCTCCTGTAATCCGCACGCGCTCTCTGATGTTTTCTTCTCCCATTCCCATATGAACAATTAACTTGTAATCTCTACAAACATACATTCAGCTGCTGTCTGTGAAAGCACCCGAGGGACTGCCTTTGTGTTTCGAATGTGTCCAGTGCAACTTTCTGATTTACTTCTGCCGCTGATATACAGGAAATATTCTATCATTTTTATGGATGCCAATATTTCCTTCAGCGATTTTCATTTAAAAAAAAAAAAAAAAAAAAAAAAAAAAAAGTAACAGAATAGATTAACCAAATAAAGCATCGTGTCCCTCACAATAAAAATATAAAATATAATGGTTTATTATGTTACTTTATTTAAAACTGTTCTTATTATTATTATAGGCTAATATACATTGATGTAACATTCTTTACATAATCATTATACCAATGATAAAGATTTTCTCATAAAATTAATTTTGCCGTTACAACTTTCAGAATGAAATATGTGTAAAAGTACCGTGTAGATTTTTATTTTGTTGCTATCACTGAAACCGTATTTTTTTAATTTTCGTTTACATTCAGACGGCATGTTTTATTAAGGACATCCCATCTATTTATTTTCTTTCTTTGTTTCATTCTTTATTTCTTATATATGAATTAATGGTTAAGGTGTCTGTTTTACATTGTAATTATACATTTGAGTAATATTAAATACTAGGCTATAGGGTTAGAATTAGGTTTGGTTTAGGGATAGTTGCATGTAACTTAAGTATGCTTATAGTTACTACTATATAACAATGACTCCGTAATTAATTTATCTTTATGTTGAGTGGCCAAGGCAATGATTTCTGTCTGTGACGAATTACGTTTTGAAAATTGTTTTAAGTGTGTAAAATATTTGATTGTATATTAAACGATCTTTTTATATTGCAAACAGATAATTGTCTCTATATTCAGTAATTATTTTTGATATGTAGGAACGGACTGAGCATTTTTCTTTTGTTGTAATAACTATATAAGGCACAATAAATGTAATACGCACAACATGTTACAAAATATACAAAACAAAACATCTTCTTTCTTTTTTTTTACAGCAACGTTTTATTGAAATTTCATCCAGGAACACTGGGCAATAATAAATATCTCATTTGTCAACAAGAATGTACAAAAATAAAGACCACGGCAATCTCTCTGGAATAACAAAAATTTCCCAGGAAAAAAGATCATGCTCATGCTGAAGAATTTCAAATAAAGATACGACACACTGAAGGTTCAGCTATTACTCAGGCAGACAATGGACGAATAAAAGAATCGAAAGAGAGATATCATCATAACAACACTCTAATGCGAACTAAATCCACAGTCGTACAGTTTCCATCTGAAATGCCATTTCACAATCCTTGTTACAAGGAACATGTGGGTTTCGTCTTTTCACGCCCTTTGCAGAAAGACACATGCGCGCGCCTCATCATCGTCACATCACATGATCAACAGGTAGCCTTGCGCAACTTTACCATGTTAGCCACATAACGCCTAGATATGGGTAACACTTTATTTTACAGTGTCCTTGTTACATAGTTACTATAATAACTATAAATTATGCATGAATGCATAACTCTAAACCAAACCATACCCTAATCCCATTTAATGAATATATTACCATAATTAAACTGTAACAAAGACACCTTAAAATAAAGTGTAACCGAGATTTGTATGAAAGGAGTGTCAGAAAGGAGATCCCGCATTATTATTTTTTTTTTTTTTTTGGCGGACAAAATGGTTACCAAAGTAAGCTCGCGCAAGGGGAGTGCTCGCGTTTCCAGGGCAACTTCAAACACATACGATTCCATTTCGAATAGAACGATTTACTCTCATTTACAGTGAATGTACACGGAGCCTCGCGCGGCCCCTGACATTATTTACAGTGCGTTATGCAGCACATACTCCATAACTGTACCTTACAAAGCATTACCAATGAGATCCTTGTTACAAGGACGAAGTAGAGAATTTGTAAGGGCTAAAACAATCAAACAAACGAACAGACAGACAGACAGACAGACAGATCATGCAAAGTCCAGTCCACAATGCACACTTCACTTCATCACGTCCTTGTTTTCTGTGGAAAGCCTGGTGAGTCCTGTGGAGGTGATGGGCAGGTGGGGGGGTGGAGGCACCTGGCAGATAGTGCAGGGGCACGGCAGGCCCGACCAGTGCTGGAAACTGCCCCCGAGGTGCAGAGGGGGTGCGGGGGTGCTCTTCATCAGAGAGTGCGGGGTCCTGATGGAAGTAAGTCCCGGTAAACTGGTCGAAAGCGTCGAGGAGGTGGAAGAGGACAGCGCGCTCCCGAGGAGCGGGTGATGCACCTGGTGTGCCGTGCTCGCGGAATGCGCGCCGCCGTGGCTCACCGTCCCGCAGTGAAACGCCGAGTGATGTCCACCGTAAATCTCGCCCACCAGCCGCTTCATCTCATCCAGGGAGCTGGTCAGCATTAAGATGTAGTTTCTGGCCAGCAGGAGAGTGGCGATCTTGGAGAGCTTCCTCACGGACGGCCCGTGCGCGTACGGCATGACCTCCCGGAGCCCGTCCATCGCCAGGTTCAGGTCGTGCATGCGCTTGCGCTCGCGCCCGTTGATCTTCAGGCGCAGTTGCTGGACCTCCTGCTCGGTGACTTGCTTCTTCAGCTTGTACTTGCTGCCGGAGGGAGATTTGGACAGGTGTTCGCTGGTCATCTTCTGGAGCAGCTCGTTCTGCGTGGAGGACACGGAGTTCAGGCGCGCGTCCTGCGGGTGGAGGAGGTGGTGGTCGCGGAGGAACATCTCATCCATGTCTGGAGAGGAGGCTCTGCTGGAGCTCGAGTCCGAATTCATTTTATGGCTGAGCTTGTGTAGGAGGTTGTCTTTCTCTTGTCTTGTTTTTATTTCAAGTCACTCCTGCTTGATCACCTGATTTATCCCACCGGAGCCGCTCTCTCTCTGTGTGTGTGTGTCTGTGTCTCTCTCTCTCTGAGTCGACCGAGGCCGTGTCGCCTCTCTCTCTCTCTCTCTCTCTCTCTCTCTCTCTCTCTCTGAGTCGACCGAGGCCGTGTCGCCCGGTTTTGATCTCTCTCGCTGATGAACCTCTCTCGATCTGTGGAGTCGCATCACAGGACTCAGTATTTATAGCGCTGCTCGACAGGGGCCAAACAAAAGGAGCCCCTCTATTCATAACGGTCTTGTTAGGATGACGTCCCCATTATCTGGAGCGGTGTGCTTTGACTGTCCCATTGACCAGAGGAGCATCTATTCATATTCATTGTAAGGACGCCATGGGGGGACACTTCAGCCCAGGAGCCTCCGAAACTTTGCAAATGCTTCTCCACACTTAAGAACCGATGCCGGGTCAGTCACAACACACCTTGCACCCTTCATTTCGTCTCACTGATTATGTATGCAATCACAAAATATGCATACTGTATGTTTATTGGTATGCGTCATAGTATAATAATATGTTGTTATTACTTGCGTGCATCTAAAATAATATTAACAAGCATGATTATATTAAGTAATGATCCTACGGATTAGGTGTGTGTGTGTGAACGGCTGATCTGTTAATAATGTGCATATTGTTATAATTATTTTGATATATATAAACATTGCACTTTGTCTTTTGCTGGGCCGTTTTTAAGGCCCACATACTGTCAAACAATTCAGCCGCTCTTCATTTTAAACCTTTACAATTTCAAATTTAAACCTTCAATTGAATTGCCTTAAATCTGCAGAAGAATTAGATTGGTGCCGAACTTACAGTTTGACAAATTTGACAACTAAAATTACTGATCAAGAAAATTTATTTGAAATTCTGTTAGCTGGAAAACTGTTACAAAGATATATATGTGTGTGTGTGTGTGTGTGTGTGTGCGCGCGTGTTACAAAGATTAATCCTGAATGCATATTGTCATTTTTTAAAATTCAGTATATATTTTGTTAATTTCATAATTAGTTCATCATTTCTTAACCTGTTTCATGGTGTAAAAAAGCTACATTTGCATTGCTTTGTTGTGTCTGTGCAATTACAGTTCTTTACATTAAAAAAAACAAGGTAAAGTTAAACAAATTAGTTACTATTCTAAAATAATAATAATAATAATAAAAAAAAACATTACAATGTTAATTATAATCACATGAACTGAATGAAAACAGAATTCGGTATTTAGTAAATGTAACACTTACTTTAGCCAATTATCTTTGACAAAATTCTGTAACTTTATTATGAATCTAAAAAGCAGACAAGGTGTTCAGTTATAGCAACTACAATTAATATTGTCCTTAAGTTTATATACATTTCTGATTCTGATTAATATTAACAGATATAGATTCAGCACTGATCATGGATGAGCAGTAAATGCTGTCTGACATATTTAATTATTATATGAAAAAGTGCTTATACTGATTTATGCTCACTTACTGAATATGCGTAATTGCAAGATCTTTTGATTTCATTTTGTCATATCTGGTTATGCATTACAAGCAGAGCAAATATAATTGATATATTGGTAAGATAAATATTAAATGTTTGTCTAATTAAATAATTGTTCATTGTCAGATGATATACAGACATTATGCTATACTGTTACAATGCTCTTCATTATCATCTGGTTTATATGAAACAAACAGAGTGAGATTGTAATTTTTCTTGCATATGTGGTCTCATAATTCTGAAAACAAACATAATTTCTGTGTACTAAGTAAAACAAAAGTCTGAATTGCCGGGTAATCATCAGAACATCACAGAAAAGAAAGAAAGTATGATGAGAGATGAAAAGTCCCCCTTTGAAACAGAAGTTCCCAGTTTAGTGTGTGCGGGATAAAAACAGCGTTCCCTCTCGTCGTCTCGCTGCTTTTCCACAGCAATAAAATCCCCGCATAAAAAGAGTGAAAACATGAATTCACGGCGCCATAGAGGAAGTTGAAAGGGAATCGTTTCTCATAAAGGTGCTGCAATGCAAAGAAAAGCTCGGGACTGCTTTACTCTCTCTTGGTGGCATTTGAAAGTGTAAAGCTTTGAATACCAATTGCTTGAACTGGACATATGTGAATCCTTTTTAATCCTACTAATCCTGTCTCCAAGTGTTTCTTTGTCTGTGGGGGCGACCACATAGATCTAAGTGAAAGTGTTCCTAATCCGGCCAATGTGGAAAAATGTCTCAGTGTGTGAGCGGAGGAGAGAGGGAAGAGACGGAGGGGGGGAGAGAGAGAGAGAGAGAGGGATGAGGTGGGCGATACAGGGATGTAGAGAGGCGGGGGGGGGGGGGGGGTGTGTCTCTCATTTACTCACTGCTGCCCCGAGAAGGAAACCCAAACAGCAGGACACCATCCCAGAGCCGGGACCACACTACACAAGCACTCCGGCTCACTTTATTTTGATGATCCGACATTTTACTGACTATAAGTAACTTTACATGTCAACTAACTCTCATTAGAGTATTAGTAGATGGTCTGATTAATATCTGATAACTCTTTATTGTGATGCTCCTCAACAGATATTCCACTGACTATAAGTAACTTTACAACTATTATTCTACTAACAGTCTATTAATACTCTAATGGGAGTTAGTCGACATATAGTTAGGACTAATGAGTAGTACTACATTAACACTTCAGCTACTACTATTAACTAATAAAGAAACAAGCTTAACTTATCAGTAAGTAATATCGAATTTAGGCCTAAGATAGTTCCTTATTAGGTAATCAATATTACTTAATGAGATTGGCATCATTAAGAACTAATAAATAATTATGACAACTTATAAAGAATTACTAATTAATTACTAATCACAACATTTTAATGTCTGAGATATTAGCAATTATCTTTTTTTACCTTCAACGTGGTCATAAAATTCATCACTACTTACTCAAGTGTTACCCAGTCACTCTTCAAGGACTACTTGTGATCTGGACCATTATTTTAAAGTGAAAAAGATGTTTGTAAAAAGTGAACAGTTGGATCAACTTAAAAAAATTACTTCAAATGGTAACACCTAAAGAAATTAAGTTTTCTCAACTTAAATTATCACGTTTTATCGTGAAAAACGTGATAATTTAAGTTGAGAAAACTTAATTTCTTTAGGTGTTACCAATTGAAGTAATTTTTTAAGTTGATCCAACTGTTCACTTTTTACAGTGTAGTAGTTCCTGCATAGCACTTGAGTAAGTACTGATGAATTTCATAGTAAAAATGATGACTGATTACGTCTCAGACACACGATAATGTTCTTTATAATTTGTCAGTTAGTTAATAGTTATTAATGAAGCTAATCTCATTAAGTAATTATTGATTACCTAATAAGATTACTGATTAGTTAAGCTTGTTTCTTTATTAGTTAATAGTAGTAGCTGAAGTGTTAATGTAGTACTACTCATTAGTCCTTCATTACTTCCATACTGCATACTTATTAATGACGGACCATTATTATAAAGTGTTACCGGGTTATTTATTGCCATTGATGGCTCCGTGACGCAGCTTTAACATCATTGCATAAAAGCTTCTTTAAAATGGTTCTTTAGGTTTTTAAAATGTAAGAAAAAGTGTTTCTTTTAATAACTGTTCACTGAAAGGCTCTTTGTGGGACCACAAATGGTTCTTCTCTGGCATCGCTGCGAAAACCCTCCGCATGGAAACTTTATTTTTAAGAATGAACATTTAACAATTCAAATTTGAATGTGTTACTAGTAAATTAATTGTGAAATTTACTAGCGATTTCTGAGTGAAAATGCTTTCTACACCTCTGGTTTCACAGACGGGGTTTAGATTAAGTCAGGATTAGGCCTTAGTTCAATTTAAGGAGCTTTTATAAACGTGCATTAGAAGAAAAAAAATCTTGAGACAAAACAATGACACTGATATAGTATCAGTGCAAGTTGCTTTCAGTTAAAACAGCTCAAATCTGAGACTAACTTAAGCCTCGTCTGTGGAACCAGGGGTCATTTTTAAAAGTTTGATTAGCCAGGGTTGCAAAAACAATAACATAAAAATACGTCTAAAGCATTTGCAGCTGTTCTCCAGTGGCTCTAAAGACTGTTCGCTCACTTCAGCCACACTTAAAAATCCATTGCCTTAGATATATCAAGCCTAGTGGCGTCTGCAAACAACTGAAGCTAGAGTGCCGGCTTCATCAGACGCTCAGCAAACACCAGCCATCAGGGCAGTTTTGAAGTCAGTTCCCCTAAAAAAAGTGTCCTATCAGAGGAAGCAAAGGTGCAGAGAATCACATTAACATTTGACAACCAGAAAGTGTCCAAAAACATTTAAATGCACAATATTTCTCCCCCAAATCAGCGTGCAGTCATGCTCAGTTTATTCACCAGTTTACTGAGAAGTCTCACAGTATTAATGGCACAGTTGTCCCGCTGACAGACCGGCACGGTTGAGTGAGGGACGTCCAGCCCCCGAAGGCCCGATGCTCTCAGACAATAGTGACGTGATGGAGGCCCGGATTACATCGGTTTACCGCTCGTCCATGCTAGACAGCCTGGTGAACCCAGAGCAGATCCTCTACAAATCACTGCAGACGTGGATAGTTTCATTAACAAGACTTTTTTTGTTTTTTTTGCAACCATAATATGCATGTAATTTTTCACACACAATATGATATGCTATTACATACCGACACACTTCTTTATCCTTCTATCCTGATAATGTCCTATACTGTATGAGCACTGGTTCTTTCTGTTTCTCCAGCAAACAAATTAGACATTATAAATCAGATGTAGGGTTTTAAAGAGAATATTTTCAGTATAGTCAAGTCAAGTTAAGTCAAGTATACTTTTTGTGTTTGCAAATTTGTTTCAGAATTGGGAAAAGTTTTTTTTTTTTTTTTTTTTTTTTTTTTGCTAAGAGAAAGATATCAATGGAACTTTGAATCCCTTGATTCTATATTCTGTTTTCTTACAAGTAAACAAACCTTGAAATTGAAGAAATCTAATTATCATTGCGATCAAACGATAAAAGCTCCCTAATTAAAGAGCTTGTAAGAAGCAGTACAATGAATGTGAGGTTTCTAATTAATATTTTCAGGGTTATTTTCCTCAAAGACGACATTTGCATTCATTAGGCAAAATGAGACAAATTAACATTTCAGTGTAAAAAATGATACCTTTATGTTTCCCTTTAGATTGAGCAGTGTGAAGGCGTAACTATAGTTTACTTTTCAAAGCTGTCAGTCTCAGGAACTCTTTGAAAGATTCGCCACACTGGGAAAGGATTAAATACCATAACTCATTACAACATGCTTTGCTCCAAAACATTATGTTTATTCAGTTAATGCTGTTGCTTATATACAACATTAGTCCAACATTATTATGCTTAAAGGTGTGTGTAATATTAAAATTATAAAATATTTTCTTCCATCATCGCTTAAATACTATATGTAGAGACGTATTACACCATACGTAAGACATATTCCCATGAAAAGTGCAAAAACTTTAAACATGGGTCTGTTATATGCCATAACTGAAATTCCCAATATTTTCTATTTTTATGTATGGGTTTATTATAATTAAAAAACTAATAATAATTAAGTTGTTCCTGCACATTTATTATTTATCATTTATTATTTATGCATATATTTTTTTATTTTATTTCCCAGAGTCATTGTATGCTTTCCATGTACATACGAAAGAACCACATGTATGTTTGAGATATATGGCACACACGTATGAAAGCATAAATGTTATGCACATATATATCCATCCAAAAGTTGTTAATACATGTCAATATTATGTACAGTATGTGAATACAAAAGATGGACATATAAATATATATTTCTTAATTTTTAATATGCATGCAGAATTTTGGCATAATGTTGTTTTCATAAACTTAAAATAAATCTATATTTTTAACATATTTTATAACATAAAATAACAATGTCGTAATATATAGATTTTATTAATATATGTACAGTACATATATGAACTATACTCTGGGTATTTTCCACTTTATGTTATAAACTCATTTCTTCCTATATCCAGAAGATGCATGTATGTGATAATAATATATTGCCTTACACATATCACTCTTGATATGTGGGCAATATATGTCACATATTAAACTTCTGGAAATGATTTCCACGTCAAGCACACACACCTCTTCCACAATGGCCACAGACCAAGGCCAGTTCCAAGGGGTTTAACAGCCAGAAAGAGTTTTTCGGGAAAGTTTCAAACCACTGAAACACTTTTGTTTGGGCCAGATTTTGTTCAAAATTAAGTCCGTTCTTGGATTTCACCTGAAGTATATACAGTAGTCGACATTTGAAGCGGATCAAATAAGTTCATTAAAGCTGTCCTAAGACAAGAACGGGTGTTGTTCTACTTTGATGAAAGGTTCTGATCCACTTCAGATGTTGACTACTGTACATCGGGACATCATTGGAGAAGCTAAAATGTGCCAGATGGCCAACAAGTCCAGCTTTTCAGATGACTACATCCAGCGCTCAACCAGAGACAGAAACCGGCAGACTCCGCGAGAGAGACCGGCTGGTTGTAAAGTCCGGCGCGGGACTCGGCCTCTCGCTGTCTCACTTTAACTGTCCCTTTCAGCGCCAACAATTGTTAGTCTCTTTTCAAGCTCAGTTTCAGCCTGGTAGCCTCCATTCTGCTTTGTGTGTCACTCTGTGTCTGGTTCGCCCCCTTCTAATGGGTGCACATGACCAGAAAATGAAGGCTTGCATGAGGGTTTCGTCAAGACGGGGAACCCGAGAAGAGATTAATATGTAAGCTTTGCGGCTAAGCTGGACACAGGGGAGGGTGCTTTGTGCCCGGGGAGGGTTACATGTAAGGAGAGAGGGGCTGGCCTTTTCATTCACCAAAACATGTCCCGAGGAGTGCCCGCTCGCCATTGTGCGAGTCGACATGAGGGCGGTTGTTTCATTAATTACACATTAGCCATTGGGCCGCAAGGTGGGAGGTACGATGGAGAAAATACAGATGTGCTGGCGAGGGCAGAGAACGAGAAAACACATTGATCTCATCCAAAGGATTTTCATCTAAAATGAGGCCGTGCGGGCTTGGAAAAGGAGGCACTTTTTGGCCGTCCCGAACCTTATCCCAGTAAAAATGCTTGGTGGTCTTGCATTGTCTCCCTCTAAGTCTCTCCTAAGCAGGCATTGTCACAGGCACTTCAGAAGAGGAATCACAGCAGCTTGATGAGGCATTGCTGCTCCTTCTGCCCACCGGCACCGGGCTCTCACACACTCACACACTCCACAATAAGGCTGAGAAGAGCCCAGGCTCGTCCCTGAGAGGCTGCGTCGGGCTTCGTCTCATTGTGCTCATTCTCCACGCCGGCTCGCCAATGCTGCAAACCTCTGCTGCTTTATGACCTGCTCTGGATAACTGGCATTCAGCTGGGACAGCCCTCTCCGGCCCCCTGGTAACCCAGTAAAACCAGTGGGAGGATCACAGCTTTATGAGAGCTTGCCTAAATGTGCGCCTGGATTGTCTCCCATTAGAGCGTCCCTCCCATCCATCAACAATGCCCAACAAGATCCCAGAGCCAGAACGAGAATGCTACTTTACTTATTTCAATTAAGCAACAGATGTAGGGTCTTGTCCCAACTGGATCATGAAGAGAATCGGCAGTCACACCAAGGAGAATATCTGTACCTTTTTACTAAGGCTGGGTAAAAAATATTGCTTTCTCGATTTTAATCGATTCTCATTTTTACGAACCGATATCAATTCTTAAATCCCAAGAATCGATTAGTCATCCTGTTTTCAGTTGATGAATGAATGGAACATTGTAGCTCGCGCATCTCATCCAATAAATCTCAATAATCGTTGTGCTTTGTTATTATTGATATGAAACAAAGTCTCAGATTTCAAATTACGTCCATTTTCTTACAAAATTCAAAAACATAATTACCGTTTTGGCGCTGTGGCGTGAGATCGCTCAAGAGAAGCACATGATCTTCTCCTCCGCCTTAATAATACCAGTTACAGCGCGAGATAAACATGAATGAGCATCTGAAAGTGTGTTAAAAGATAGAGTACAACTTATCGAAATCCGTATCGTCACATGGAATCGCTCAATCAGTGTTTCAACCGTGGAAAGACGTTAGTAAAACAACAATGTCATGTAACGTCACATTTACCTCAGAAAAACCATATCCAGTGACCATAAACTCGTCAGTCAGCGAGAAAAATTAACTCTAGAGAGGAGCATTTTGCTAAATATATGCACCATATTACATATTCATTATAATTTTTATTGTTCTTCAATTTTTAATGCACGTTTGAATAAATCTAGCAAGTTTTTATGACAGCCACCATTTAAATGTTTACATTTCATATAACTTTATTATTATAAAAATAAATAAAAGTGTAATTTAAGTTTTTATACAAATCAGTTCATTTTTACCTTCAATATTATAGTAGGCTACTGAAGCCAACTGACTCCCATAGTTTACAGCATTAGTTAAGAGATTTGAAATTTGCCATGTATTGTACCTGATATTTAAAATAATCAATATTGAATCGAATCGATTCTGATCCATTAAACAGGGGTGTCCACACCTACTCCTGGAGGTCCACTGTCTGCCAAAAGCATCGTTAGACAACTATGGTTGCAAGTTCTATCAATACAAATTCCCGAAACCATATAGTTCCCAACGAACATTCGCTGACTGCATCGCAAAGTTGTCTGACATGTGGACGTATGTGAGATTTAATCATGCTCTTGAGCACAATATTGGGTGCCTGAAAACGCAAAGAAAACGGTCTCCTTGTAAACAACAGAAACTGAATCTCTGAAGACGGTGACGTCGTGCACATGCGTATCACGTGTTCAGTCTATAGTGTTTCATCGCCATCTACTGGCCTGGCAGAAGAATACGACGTTTTTAGTCGTTTTCGCGGATCCGTGTGAACGGGGATTGTTTTGACAATGGTGTCTTCTGTACGCGGAAAACTCAATGGAAAAACTTCTCCGTTTTAAGCATATCGTTGCCATGTAAACGTTCCCTAAATGAACCACACATATAGCCGAACATATAGCAACAGCTTTTCTGTCGTTTCATGTGAAAATGAACAATCTGATAATGATTGCAGTCTTGCTTTGATTAATTAGCAGAAGTTATTACTCCATCATTACTGACAGTCCTACATGTTGAACTGATGGAGGTGCGACTGTCGTTCAATGGTTTCAGGAAACAGTTGTGAACGCTAGATCATTTCTCCAATGGTGTATTCCCAGTCTCCCACAGTCTCCACAGAGATGCTGATGTGATAGTGATGTAAAGCTTTCAAGCCCTGTTGAAGCAGAAGGCCTTGAGGTCAGCCCTGAGTAAACTCTGAGTGTTGGTGGCCGAGCTTCACCTTTTACCCTCTAAAAAGCCCTTTTTATTACACTCATGCATGAGGCATTCACAGTCCAGTGGGAGTGTTTGATGGAAGTGGTCATCAGGCAAAACTAGATTTCACTTTAATCGCCATCATGCCTCAGGATTGTGTTTTGTGAAATACTCATGATATATTTGTGATGATTTTGCTTAAATAAAAACAAGCAAAATAAAAACAAATTGCGAATATTTATTTGGCCTTTAAGTTCTGTGAAGAACATGTCATTATCACTTTCTGTTTTCACTGTTTTCATTACAGCGTTAAGAAAGAGTTATTAAGATTTATCTCCGTGAATCAGTTTAAAACTCTGATTCAATTCATTTTGATATATCGTCAAAAGTGGACGTCTCCACATGGCATTTTTCTTATAATAAAATGTTTTAGTGAAACATTTAGGTAATTATTGACATTTATGCAGTGTGTTAAAACAAAATCTGTGTTGTGTTCATTAAGGGAAAATCAATGTGAAAAATGTCCAAAAAAAATTGTTGTTTCATGGCATTAACTATTTTCAAAGGCAGAATAGTCCAAATTGTCTTTAAGGACAAACACATAAATATATGCATAGAAAAGGCTGAAAAATATTGCAATAAAATTTCTTTAGCTGCTGTATATCGAACAGCTCTGATTTTATGTGTGGGTGTTGATTGATCAAATGAAATGCCATCGCTTTCTCTTGCATTTCCATCTAGAACAAAGATCTCTCTCTCTCTCTCTCTCTCTCTCTCTCTCTCTCTCTCTCTCTCTCTCTCTCTCTCTCTCTCTCTCTCTCTCTCTCTCTCTCTCTCTCTCTCTCTCTCTCTCTCTCTCTCTCTCTCTCTCTCTCTCTCTCTCTCAGCTCATTAGCACTCAGTAGTCAAGGGCCATTAGCTTTTCAGGTAGTGCGGTAGGGAGGTGAAGGCCAGCGTGAAGTTAAACTAACACTTATCTAATTACCCACAAACGGCAAACAGAGTGGATTCCTTCTGCTTGATTGCTCTAATCTGACAATGTACTTATAAACCACACAAGACACACTGTGCTTCACACATATCCAGTTAGATGAAATACTAATACTAAAGATTAAAGATTAAATTGTTGTTACCATTTACCTCATCATAATGCCATTAAAAACTGTATTTTTTTTTTTTTTTTTTGAGACAGTGTGCTAGTGTGTGGTCGTTTATAGAGCCTAGCTCCTAAAATGCACCATAAAATAGTCATGACTTCATGAAAGAAATTTTGGTCACACACTGATTTAAAACCTGTTAACAAACGTTTTTTGACATCAGCAACATCAAACCAAACGTGACGTCATACAGTTTTAATGAACAAGAGCAAATTAAGCTATCAAATGCAAATGAGAAGAAGATATTCATTGAATAAGGTACAGTTTGTGTTGAAACCAAATGAATGGTTTCAAAAGACTTCATAATTCTTTTATGGTGATTTTTTGCTTTTTTTTTTTTTTTTTTTTTTTTTGCCGTATAAATCATCAAAATGACAAAACGTTATTTACTGTTTCATTGAAGAAATACACCATTTTGTAGCAAGAAAAGGACAAAATATCAATAATATCATTTTTGGGTGAATGATTCCACAAAAACGAACAGATTTGAAATTTCAAATATTAAAAAGTAGTAAAAATGTAATTAATCAAAAGCATTTCATAGAGGAACTGCAGTCCATAATGTTAAATCAATAAGCATATCTAGTTTTCGGCCGGTTCATCCCCTATTTTCCCCTCCCGACAATTAATCTGAGAACATTTTTTGTTTCATGAGATCACGTGAGGTGCATGATAATCGTGACGTGCCACGATATTTAAACCTTGTAGTGTGTGCATGTTTGAGATTTGAGAGAAGACAATCTGCAAAGATTCAAAGATGTGCAATTATCAAAGTAAATAAATGCAGGAACCATTAGGATAAAAATGTTTCTCCCCACGAAGAAGGCCTGGAGTCAGTTTTTCCTCACTCAAAATATTTGTTAAAGACTGGACAAAAATACATGCAATTAAAGTGTATAATTAGCAGCAACCATTTGAATTCTTAAAGAAGCAGAGCGGTTCTGAAAGGGCCATCAAAACCCTTGTGCTGCAAATGACAGTAAAGCCATTTAGAGTTGGAGACAGAGGTCTTTCTCAGGAGAAGAGGCAAGTGTGTGTAATTTGGAGGTATTGAGGGGGACGTGATCCTCTCCACCCTCTCATCCGCAGCTGCACACAGGGTGTCGGAGCCTGGCGGGCCCCGGGGTCTGAGCGCATGAGGCGGTCCCCGTGTTTCCCAGCCCATCAGCTAATGGAGGAAGCTAATTGTGTTGGTTGTAAAGCCACCTGTCACGCCAGCCTTATTTCCATAGTAATAGGACGAGCACGGACAGCATGCCTCACACACACACACACACACACTGCAATGAAAACAACATCTACAAATGCTGAGCTCGTCAGCCAGATCCAAAATAGCTGTAATTAAACCACACAATACAACCGTCAGAATCAACAAGGATAAACAGAACACATGTTGCCAAGTAAGCAGAAAATGGAGGATTTCGTCTCCGTCGGATCTTGTTTTCTCCAAACTCTGACTATGTTAGTGACTTCAGCTCGAGTTTGGCCAACAACAGCAGGAGAAGAGGAGGGCAGTGTGATACGCCATCTGTGTGAAAGAGTGTCCGCTCGTCTCAGGCGTCTTCAGCTCATGCTGCTGTTAACACACCGACACGCCGCTGCTCTTCACAAGACTAGTGCTTTCTCAATTATAATATATTTGCTCTAAAGTGGCCTAAAAGTGTGATTTTTTTTCAAGAAGAGGAATAATAATTAGTCAATTATTCAAATAAATGTAAAAAAGAGAGAAAAATCATGTATGTTCTCCACACTTGTTGACACTAAAAAATGACTTGATATTTTAATATTATTTTATTTTTTATTATTTTCAAATAATAAAATGCAATACTTAAGTTCAAAATTTAGAGCTTAAAGTTGGTAATACACACTTGTACAGTGTTTAAATGTTGCTGGCCCACTTTGGCTGAATGTAAGATAATAGATTCAGGTAAAGTGGGCGAATTTTAACGTTTAGTAATTATACTCAAATTTGTTAAATTAATTGACATCCATTTATTATTTTATAATCTACTTTTTAGAAAACAGAAGTGAGTGTGCCATTAGGAAATAAAGAGCAGAAAATAAGACGAGGCATTACACTCAATCTGTGGAGTGAAGAAAGGAGGAGAAATGCAGAATATAAAGCTTTAAAATATGGACGAAATTTAAGTTCATTTAAAGAAAACATAGACAGATTATTTTTTCACAATATGGTTACCATTTTAAATGTTCCACTTATTGAAATTTTGTTAGCCTATTTGTTGCATGCATTATAGTCCCATTTTTAATATGTTGTAGAGTTCATTTTCTTCATATTCTGATTTTCAGATTTCATCCAATTTAATGTCTTTATTTACTATCAGTTGTTTTGAATTTGACACATGCATTGAGTGAACTGATGAATTGCTTTTAGGTTTGTTAAATATGTTGTTGAATATGTTTGTTTGATAAATCATGTGTTTTTAATTAATAAACAGCATATTTTTAATAAATCAGGGAGAGTTTTGTCGTGAGAGCATGACCTCAAAATGTTTATTGGTATATACCTTGCAAATAACACATTATATCAACTGTATTCACACTGAAATATTATAGCTGGGCCTTAAAGTTAACAAAAGTAATAAAGACAAGAAAAGAAAAAAAAACATTTAGGCTAGGTATCTAAATGACACATTTAACAAAAAGTGATCAAAAGCTGAATTTTCAGCATCATAACTCCAGTCTTCAGTGTCACATGATCCTTCAGAAATCACTCTAATACGATGATTTACTGAAAAAATATTTCTGATTATTATCGATTTTATGCTGCTTAATATTTTTGTGGAAACCATGATGTGTTTTTTCAGGAATCTTTTGAAACATTATAAATGTCTTTACTGTCACATTTGATCGATTTAAAACATCCTTCTACAATAAAAAAAAAAAAAAAGTATTTAAAAAAAAAAAAAAAAAAGACCCCAGACTTTTAAACAATAGTGTATATTTTACTAAAATCATATTTGAATGACGGTGTAAACTAATTTTAAAATCGATTGATTGACTGCCAGTTTAAATTGATTGATGGGAATTCACTGAATTGAGCTTTTGCTACTGCAGTGTGAGTCAGAAACGCTGTCTGATTGTAGTGAAGGCTGTTTCTGAAACGAGAGAGAAACAAACACAACGAAAGTGAATCCAGTCAGAATCAGAATACTCCAGACACGGGCAAAAACAGACCCGAAACAAACACACAAGACATCCATCAGGAACAAAAGCAGACGAAGAACACAGGAAACACTGGGGTTTAGAATAAATACACGAGACAACCAGGAACAGGTGTGGGTAATTGGGTGAGTGTAACTATGGAAACAAACAAGGGTAACTATAACAAACAAGGCAGCAATGGAAACAAAGGAAACAGCAGGAACCAAACTACACTACAGAATAAGAGTCCTCAAACAGGAGACAGGGGAAACGAGACAGGAACTGTAACAGTGATTCTCATAAAGGACTGTAAAACTATTGCAAGTCTTTAGGACACATTGAGGCCAAATAAAAGCACGTTAAAATCAATGCATATTGTCACTCATGACTCATGACTCAATAAGTCATTATAAAATATTTTCACCATTTGCAAATTCATGTCCTGTTGATTGGCTTCAGTTTCATGTCCTTGCAGTTGAGATTCAATATCAATATTCAATATTCACTCAAATATTTCACTGTTTTAGTGTACAGCAGCCATTCAGCAAAACATATATATTTTTTTTTTTATTTGTTCATAATAATAAATCTTCTGAGGGGAAAACTGGCCTTGGCAATAAGAGGTTAGGACATGTTCCCATTGTCCTCCTATTATATTACAGTATTGGCTATCGACTGAGACAGACACACTTGGGACAGAGTGATAAATATAAAGAAGTCCAAACTTTCTGAGCTCTTTATTGTAAGCAATATGATTATGCCATGTAGCTGTGTATTTAATTTGCCAACAGTCCGAATAGCTCCCCCCCCCCCCCCCCATATTTCTATTTGTACGCATTTAAAATGCTAATGCCCACTTTATTACGTGCTCTATCAAATGCAAATGTTTTGTTTTACTGCAGTAAAGTTGGGCTGACAAAGGCATTAGCATATCTTATGCCTCTCTCCTTAGCATGCGCTGGCGTGGAAATGCTATAAATTACATTAACAGACGCATTAGATAAACAAGCCCAAATGATGTCGCCGTTAAGACCTGCAGGAAGGTTGTTTGGGCAAATGAAGGTGTCTGGCTTTGCTAGCATATGGCGCACCAATTTCATCAAATCAACACCGTCTGAATATTAGCTGGAAGAGTCAGGCGATCCTGGAACGGTGTAACGGTCGCCGTTTTAACAACGGTTTATGACAATGGATGAATCAGAAACTTCAAGAAGCTTAAAAACAACTTTTTATTGCTAGTGTTGATGGATACACTGGTATTAGCATCAGCTTTGAGTACTTGATGTGATGAGTGAAGGAACACATTACTTTATACATTTAAACAATAATATTTGAGTTACTTTAAAAAAAAGGGAATGCATGTTTGAAACTACTGAATTACATTTTTTATCTTTTCTCCAAAACATAGTCGATTAGACATTTATGTGAACAGAAAAAAAAATTAAAAAGTAGCAAAACAGCATTTAATAAAAAGAGTTGTGCAGTAGGTAATATAATTTGTGATGCTAAAGAGGACCTATTATGCCCTTTTACAAAGTTTTGATGTTGTTTTTGGCCTCTAGAACAAAAAAAAACACATTATTTCCTCATATTCTCCATTGTTGCGGCTCCTCTCTTCCCAGTCTGTCAGTAACGCTCTGTTTACTTCCTGTCTCTATGAAGCCCCTCCTTCTGAAAAGCACACTGTGCTCTGATTGGTCGGCTGGATCAGTGTGTTGTGATTGGTCGAGCGCTTCGAGTGTGTTTGGGAAATGTCCCGCCCCTTACCATAACCTCCAGTTTAACACACTACTAACTAACTCAACCAGGCCCCGCCCCTTTATTCTGCGTATTAATTATTATAATGAGGAATATTGGGACGTGTTCATTCCCGGAAGAAACTCAAGTCTACAATGGAGGCGTTTCAGGAGTTCAGAAACACTGACACTGATATAGAGAAGAACTGGAGCTTTTTCATGATCTAACAGCAACATTAAAGAGAGATGAACATGGGGAAAAGCACTTTTAAAAGTAACTTTCCCCAACACTGGTAAGATCGCAGCACTGATGGCGACATTGGTAAAGTGCTGCTTTTACTGTATATAGCTCATTAGGAAGACAACGATGCACATGACCCACTGTAATTTTTAGGACACCATCCATCCGTTCTTTATGGAGGCCTGAACATCCTCAGTCCTGCTTCACACCCGTCACGGGCCGTAAGGAAACCTCAGTCCCGAACAGATGGCCAGCAGTCTCTGAGGACACGCGGATACATGGCTGCAGTCCCGTCCCCTGCTGACACACACACACACACACACACACACACTGCTGCTGGCAGATTGCAGCACAGGACCCCCCCCCCAAACCTCCCCATCTGCACCTAAAGACCCACATGCCCCGACAATGAGGTGGCCATGTCCCTGCCTGCACACAAGCAGAGGGCGAGAGACCCGAGAGGGGGAACACATTAACAAGCTATAATCTCAAACGCCTTATCCATAATGCATTGTCTGGGCCAATTTACATGGTGTGGAAACCTTCGGGGAGAAAGAGCCATCCATCACATTACTTTATTAGCTTTCCACCCTGTCTTACTCAGGCCAGCCTTTCACTTTTCTTTTCTTGTCTTTCTTTTTTAGGACCTGTTTTGTCATGCTTGTTGTAACGGAGCACAACTGGCCCCATAAAGAACGTTAAACAGCTTAATTGTGAGGTTGTAAAAAAATAAAATGTTTGAGTACGACAAAATATACACTGTAAAAAAATACTTTTTCAGTCTTTCTACTTCAGTATTTTTACATTTAATTCAATGTGTTGCTTGCCGTGTCTTTGTAAAACGTGTGTGAAAATTAGCCATTTTTGACTGAAAAAAAATTCTACACCAAATTTTCTTCAGTGTGAACACAAATGTTTCGGCAACACTTTACAATACGGTCTCATTTAGTTTATGTATTTACTAACATGAATTTACTAACATTTGTTACAGTATATAAACCTGTGTTAATTTAAGTTCAAATAAAATACAGTTGTGCATTGTTTGTTCAAGGTGCATTAATGTTAACAAATACAACTTTTTAATTACATTAGTAAATGTTGAAATTAACATTAAGAGTAATTATTGTTCATTCTTAGTTCATAATGAAACCTTATTGTAAATGAAACCTTCATTACATTGCTGTTGCATTATAAAATATGTCAAAGCAAAAAGTATGTCTTGATTTCTCAGCTGATGTTTGATCAATATTATTTTTATTAAAGCTACATTGTGTAACTTTTGACCCTCTAGTGGTTTAAAAAAAAAACGACATGGATTTTGCAGAAGAACATTGTTTTACAGTTTGGGTTAGGTCACCGTTTTCACAAATTCACATTTTTGTAGTTTACACAAGAACTAAATTTTCAAAAACTTGCACTTTGAAACCTGTTTTCAAAAGTTTGCGTTTTCCGCCCGTTGTCGTGTAAATGAATGGCCAAACGGAAAATCTCTCACAGAAACACAAGCAATTTCTTTCAACTAAAGTCAACAAATGTTAATAAATCCTGTAACAAATGTCTTGTTCATTGTTTGCTGATTTTTAACTTTAATTAATGGGACCTTATTGTAAAGTGTAACCTACTTTGTCAGGCTCTGTCGGCCTCGTGAAGAGTTTAAAACTGATTGATTGTAAGGTTGTAAAAAGGAAATAAATTGCACACACAGAACATGGTGAGTTAGAGGGAGGAGTGTAGTAGGAATAAGCCAAATCCTTCTCAACAAGAGCAGTCCAAATGAATTCCCCCATGAATCAATCAAATCAGCAGCAATTCTGAGTGTGTGTGTGAGTGTGTGTGTGTGTGGGGTCAATGGACGGCTTGTTACATGAACCTGTGATCATGCTTTGACTACTAAACAGTCCTGTAGTGTGACAGATGAGAGCGTCTAATTACCTTCAAGTTTTGTCGGATCAGTTATTCTGAAAGAACTACGAAACATTCAAACGCAAACACTACACATGTCAGGATTATTCTGACAATCGCAATTTGGTGACAATAGAGACGAACACTTTTGGCTCAGTATTTAAATAAGTATGTGTGTAGGGGTGGGCGACATGAACAAAATCTTATATCATGA
Source organism: Squalius cephalus (assembly GCF_949319135.1). Lineage (NCBI taxonomy): Eukaryota > Metazoa > Chordata > Actinopteri > Cypriniformes > Leuciscidae > Squalius > Squalius cephalus. Next base: position 3,899,695 of record NC_137142.1, on the reverse strand, counting down.
GTCATTTTATTTCACGATAACAATATACATTACGATATAGTTATTTTTGCTCTAAATAAGATTTTTGTGATATCAAAATGTTGATACTATTGAAATGTAATAATTTTGTTACAAAAATCTATTACTAGCCCAAGTAAAAATAAACAATAAAATAAAAACTCTCAAAAAGTAGTAACAGTGATAAAATAAGAACAACTAAGCTAATTACAAGCATATAGGAAAACAAACTAGAATACAACAATGAAATAGACCTAACTGAAAACCTCAACATGATCTCATGAAAATGTGCATGTATATATCGTGCAATTTATACGCAAAAAAATAATTTTTACGTGCATACAGTATGATATACGTACTGTAAACCCCTTAGGATTAGTGGTGTGGAGTACGTGTGTATTACACGTCATAAAGTGTGTATCATATGCACACGAAAACTGCGTATCATATGCATGTAAAAACTCTTTTTTGCATATAAATTGCTCGATAAATTCAAATTCTTGCTGTAGATACACACTTTTATGAGATCGGGCTGGAAAAACTTCAAGCACCAGACATTAGAAATACTACATAAATTGTATAAAGTAATCAAATGTATAAAAAACACTGCATAATCTACACTAAGTAAATTAAGGCTATATCTATTCTTATTAAAGTGAGACAAAAGTGATTCAGTGAAGAGCACTGAGAGTTTTTGTTGTCTGATTGACATTAATAACACAGGTTTATTAGGCTGCTGTCCCTTTAAGACTGAATGCACAGATCCAATATACTGTTACACATGTGTTTCTTTCTCTACTGTTTACCTTCACTTAAGACAGAAATTACTGTGTTTACGAGGATACTTGCAAATACGAGCATTTGACGTATTAGTATGTGTATTTAACCAACTCAGTTCATCATTCATGTGAGTTTAAAATCACTTGTTTTAAAACCGCAATGGTTTAAACGATAAGCTTTCCTGACGCCGCAGCACATCTACGTCACGCGAGTGTAACCGCGATACAGACGATAGTCCAAAATCTCTACTGGTTAATCGTTTTACCTGTATATATGTGTGAAATTATATATACTGTCCTTCAAAGTGCTTTACTGAGTGGATAATATGGTTATAGTTACAGAGAATAAAGGTAAAGCAGGAGCCTTTCTGATCATTTGTCAATGGAAGTGTTTAAAAGTATGATCCAAATACAACAACATTTAATTATAACCAATAAAATGCATTATAGCAATAAAATCTAATTTATCTGCTTTTTTTGCAGTAGACAATGCCAAGTTTATGTATAATTTATAACAGATTACTGTAGTACAGTAACCTCCCCCCCCCCCCATTAAAATGACTTTTCACCCAAAACTGAATATATTGTTGTCATTTACTCGTGTTTCTCCTTCTTCTCGAACACAACGAGAACGGCGACTGACTGAGGTGTGTTTCACAAATCACAACCATAAAGAAATGAGTCTTTCCCAATGCAAATAGATATACCTGATGCTGTTTCACATTATTCACATTTTCCAATGGAACTTTTTAAATAGTGCCGTCTATAAAAGAAGAGGACAAAATAATATTGATCATCGTTAAGAAATTGCAATTTCAGTAACTTGTGAATTGTATAAATTGTTATTGTTAATATGTTCTAAATGAGTCTGATGATTATTATTAAAAATGCAATTTCTCTTACATGCAAGTGCAATAATGTAATGCGTCTTACTTTTTGTATTAACACAAGACAGAAATCAATAACCAGTTATAATTAGAGTATGTCTAAAACATTTGATAACATCTAAGAGTTGCATTTGCTAAAACACCATGTCAGTTTTTAAACTTTTCAGACAACAGCTAAAATACGTCTATCTTTCATCGCTGATGGGACCTTTATGTTAGTCATCAGAGTATTTTCTCCTTTCTCAACCTCAAACAACTTCCTATTATGACAGCGATTGCTTTGAAAAAGTGCCAGCGTTATATTCAGTGCAGGACCATCATAATAATAATAACTGGTGATTTTTCACTTGCATGCGGTGACAGGACGTCTGGTGCCCACCGTGAGCACAAACCCACAAAAGTGCCCGTTTGTTTAATTGTTTCACATCTCTAAACACCTCACTAACTCATTACCCAGACTTTACCCACAATCCATCTCAGGAGTGAGGACAGCACACATCATGCCGGCAGCCACTGAGAAAGAGCTTTATAATTGTAATCATATATGTAGAGACGCTGCATTTGTGCCATACTGTACGATTAGCAAGACAAATAAGTAATAATTTGCTAATGACAACATTATGTTGAGTCAGTTTAGCGGCAATTAAAGTGAGTGATATTTACATATGCCTAATGAATCACCGTGCAATGGCAGCTTCAGGAAACCTCATGAATATTCATCCGTGCATGCGCCAGCCCCGCCGCAGTTTATAAACTGAATTATGGTTGATTTGCCCTTTTAAAAAATGAACATGGGCGCATCTCCCACAAGGAGCGAATGAACAATAAAGGCTGATTATAAAAATGTTTTAGTGGTAAACTGCCGGTGAGGAGACTAAAGGCTCGTTTTTATAGACTTCCCAGGCTTTCGTGCAACCAAAATAAAAGAATGAATAACCAAACGCCATGCGCGCGGGCTCGGGTGGAAGCACTGGAGCAATCTGTGGTCTCTCTCCCCTGTTCAACTGGTTGGCACCCATTAGTGAGGTCAACTATATCAGCGAGAGTTCACCCAGCAATCAGCTCTAAACACAGCCTTCGTTTGTCATTTTTCATCGTCTTTCAGCAGGTGCAGTGTTTCATATCCATACGCTGATGTTTTTGAGATGCAAAACGAGACGCGTGTTCAGCTTTCAACTGTCTGATTCTTCACTGCAACTTCTCAATTCGCTAATTAGTCTCTATTAATTGCAAGATGTGCGTTTTTGTGTTGGGAAATGCAATTCCCTGGGTAGATTATTAATTGTAAATGCCAACATCTGCCGTCATGAAAGCGATGCGATCCTGCCCACTCCGACCTTTTGACCCTGATCTGTGATACTGTGGAATTTTAAACATGTAATAATTTACAATCATTTAAACACATATTTTAACGTTTGAGAAAGAAAAATAAACAATTATTAAGAAAAATAACATTTAAATTATTATTTTGCAAAAAAAAATTCTTGAACATGTGAAATATCTAATAATTTCTTTAATACGTTTTCATTTTCATTTTGCAACTTATAAAATGTTAAAATATAGGCCTATGTTAAATAGCAAACGTAAATTATTTTATTGAATTTGAATTTGCATTTTGCTCCAAAAGTTGCACATTTGGTATGGAAAATGTAGCCTACATTTAAATATAGAAATACATTGCCATTTTGCATAGGCTATTACATTTCAAATTAAAAAAATTGCTACCCATAAGCTTCCATATTAAACAAGTCGCTGTTTACTTTACAGTGACGGGATCAGACCGTATTTAGGAAATGTCCCATGGTCTTTGTATTTTACCAATCAAATCGCCAAATTTACCAATCAATCAATCAAAAAAAAAAAAAAAAAACGCTGATTGTGAGTTTGTTTCAAATACTGTGACTTCTACAGTGAAGGTTTTAAACATCATTACCTTTCATGGGGAGTCTAGTGGGACCTTTTGAAAAATGTAGGCCTAATGATTTAAAAAAAAAAAAAAAAAAAAAATCCTCTAAAATCAGGCTCCTCAAGGTGATAATGGAAAACCTGGATATATCAGGGAATTTTAAAACTGTGATTCTGGAAAAATTATGGAAATAAATACAATCTTCATTCATAATCGCCATGAAATTTATTTTTATTTTATTTTTTTAAATAGTGCTGAGAAGTAAAATATTTCCCTACTCTTATAATTGAAGTCCTTAATTCTGAAGGACTGCAAAAGTCATGAACAGGTGTGGCAACCCTGAACATACTGAGATAAATACACTTGTTTGCTCTAGATAAACATTATATCACTCCAGGTTATTATGATCAGATATCCTCTCAGAAATGATGGTCACAAAAGCTGTCACTGTGTCTGTAGGCCTACCCTTTAAAAATGTATTAATATGAACACTTTTGGTACCATATGCTCCTTTAAGATACTAATATGCACTCTTTTTGAAAGGGCACAGTCCCAGACAGCTTCTCTGAGAGTGTATCCTAATATCCTAAGCTTGTTTCTAACCTAAACGTGCAACACTTTCACTGACCTCTCGTCTAAAGAAACTACCATCTGCTTTCAGACCGGAAGAGGAATCCCAGCACACCAAATGGAGCATTGCTGACACCTTGTGGCTGAAAGGACTGAGACTTCCATTAGCTGAAGGTGCGCTGGCTTTTTCCACTAGAAAAGCTTTTCCAGTAAAGAAAAGATTAATACTTCAAAACTCTCCAAAAGATTAATACCTTATTCCCTGACATGTCCTTTGAGATGTGTGTTTTTAACCTACTATCACTCCATCCAGGTCTTCAGAAGAGCAGCACTGAGACCTACTCGGGTTCTGCAAGTATCATTTCCTATTATCCTGAGATTCTGTCTCCTCGGACCCTTCAGAGTTACTAAAGGCTGAAATAACATTTAATGGTAGCCTATTTGGTGCCTGAAATTGTACAAAACCGTCAAATGTAATTTATTGCATTAATCTATCATGTGAAAACCGTGCCACCCACATTTTTGCAAACATGTACAATTCACTGCAGTTTTCAGCTGAAATGAACACTAGGTAGAAAAACAGCTTTTACTCATTTTCACACAAATTATGCTAACATGGACTCACGTTGGGGCCACGTTACCACCTCGGGTGTGCATTTTTTTTGTATTTGTGATAAGGTGATAGCTGTAACCACTGTAGTATTTACGGTAGTCCTGTGTGGTAGGGTGAATACGGTAGTTTCCGGTCTGATGTCCCCTTTATGAATGAAGCAGCGTTAGTTCAGTGGTCATGGCGGCGCGCACGCTGAATAGACAACGCCAGATAGGCTGCTGAGATTTCATTGAGGTAAATCAAACTTTCATTGATCATGTTTGATATATTTGTGTTTTTAATGCGATATTTTGTACAATAATGAGTATTCAAATATGTTGTGCAGACTGTGAGTATGTGCCTAAATTGCAAAACAGTTGTTGTAAGCTGTAACTGTTGCAAGAGACAACGCCAGATAGGCGGCATTGATTTTCATTCTTGGAGGTAAATTAAACTCTCATCATGCTTGATGTAATTGTTTTTAAATGCATGGCAATCATGTGTATTTAAATATTGTGCAGGTTGTAATGATGATGGTTTGTTCCTGGTTTGGAAAACAGTTGTTGTAAGCTGTACCCAGGTACGTGATGTATGGTTGAAGTGTATGGTTGTTTTAAGTAATGTGCGTTTTTTTGTGAGGAATGTTGTTTTTTTAAATGCTTTGTTTGTGAATGTTATTGCACAAATAATAATGGTGTTTTTCTGGCTCTGTTCCAGGAGCTAGTCTTTGTCACTGTTTTGAATTACTGAAATCAAGTCTATTGATCGTCTGCACTTATTTACTTGTGTATGAACCCTTTTTAACTTATCAACTTGCTACCATTTAAGCCTATTTATGTGATAGTTGTCAATAAAATGAATTGAAATGAAAACTGGTTTGGACATCTTGAAGTGCATTATTGATAGGCTTTACAGTTTGGCGTCCACGGACAGGATTTTTATTTTTTTTTGGTAGTGAGTTGATATAAGGTGCATTTAGGATTCAAAACAGTGACATTGGCTAAGGAGTTGAGGTCATTGGAGCAAAAGACAAGGAACATCAGCAGAACTGCCCGGGACCTAAGAAAAAGTGTTGCTGCTGTATGACTGACATCCAAACGATGGAGCAAGAACTTGCTGCATTGCGGGAAAGGTTGGTCAGGGAGAAAGCTGCAATGGATGAACTTAAACAACAGAATGAAGTACTGACTGCTCAGTTGCAACGAACTGTTACACCAGATACTTTGGAAACGCCACATTCCCCTCCAGATGTGGGCCTGGCTGATTCGGCTGCCTCCCCGACCTCCACAAGTAGAGTTAGAACATCTGTTGAAGTGATTTATGTGCCTAAAGATAAAAAGATGTTAATGTTTTCTGGTGACCCAGGTACTATTTCATATTACGATTGGGCTGATGAAGTGCGGAACTCTATGAATTATCGGCAATACAGAGAAAGAGAACAAGCAGCTTTTCTTTATGATCATTTGGAGGGGGGAGCTAAACAAGAGATAAGATATAATACATCTGAGGTACGCAGGAGCCCTGCATTGATTCTAGAAGTTTTGAAAGAGGCGTATGGCCATCCTTATTCCCTGACAGCTGCTCAAAAGCGTTTTTTCGACCGAAAACAGAAGGCAGGTGAGGGGTTGCGGGAATTTTCTCATTCACTGCTATCTCTGGCAGAAGACATCAATCGTTGTAATGGAGGAGTGGAGTTGTGTGGGGAAGAGACAATAAGAAGTCAGTTTGCAGAGAATGTAAGAGATCCTTCACTTCGTAGAGAATTAAAACGATTAATTAGACAAGATTCAAATATAAAATTCTCAACGTTACGCAGAGAAGCAATGCTGTTTTGGGAAGAGGATCATGTGCCTGATAGAGCCCCCTACAGTTTAGTTACAGAAGGTGCAGCAGTTGAATGTTCTGGTATTACTACAACAAATACCCCTGTTAATACTGATTCTCTTCTTCTTGAACTTAAAGAGGCAATGAGGAAGCAGGAGGACAAGTTAGAGGGCCTTGCAAAGCAGGTAGCAAGAATGCAAGTTTCCGAGGGCAGACGGGGACGTAGGCCAAGACAGGAGCCCAGGTATGATTCAACAGGAAGACCTATCTGTTTTAGATGTCAGGGAGTAGGACATATTGCAAGATTTTGTTCAGATATGAATACGGCTAGTGACAATGTCCGTCAAATAACATCATCTGAGTCGGCTAGGGGGACAGCTGTTTCTGTTAATATGCAACAGGGAAACGAATTCCCCCTGTAGTTCAGAGCCAGACTACGGGAGTGGAACAGTTGGGCTCAGACGATTCTATCATTTCATGGGAAAAAGTGTATAATGCACTTACAGGGCCAACTCCTGTGATGGACGTGTATATGGGAGGAGTATGTGTCCCATCTATGATAGATACAGGTTCTATGGTCACTATTATAACAGAGAGTTTTTTTAGGGAACATTTTGAGTGTAAAGGGGAGGGTGCTCTAAAAGAATGTGGATGGCTGACTTTAAAGGCTGCGAATGGCCTTTCTATACCATACTTGGGTTATTTAGAACTCGATGTTAAAATTATGGATAAGGTCTTTCTACAGCGTGGTGTTCTAGTGGTGAAGGATCCAACAGATCCTGTAACAAAATTGAAGAGAAAAACTGTTCCAGGGTTGGTGGGCATGAACATAATAAAAGATTGCAATGAAATTTTTCCTGGTTCTTTCAATGTAATGCCACCAGGACGGTGTGTTCAAGTGTATCAGGGTTTTGCAAAAGTGATGGCCCCCTTACCTGTATTAGTACCAGCAGGTTCAATGTGTTTTGTCCCTGCTACAGGGTTTCAGAACACTTATGATCCTGATTATATTGCTTTGGTAGAGGGGTTAGAGGTGGACGAAGGGGTTTTACCTGGGGCCCTTATTGTGTCTCCAGGTTTAGTAAGGGTTCAGGGTGGCCAGCTAGCTGTTCCTATTGTAAATGCAGGTGCTTTAGATATCAGTTTGGCCCCCCATACACGGCTAGCACGCCTGCATGTAGCTGAGGTAGTCGCAGGAGGTTCAAAGTCCATTTCTTTTCAAAGCGTATGCCCAGGGGAGGTTCAGATTTCATTATGTTCAGAAGAGGCTGTAGTTTTTAGCCATGAGGTTGCATCTACTTTTTCATCTGATTTTAATTTTGAATGTCCCTTTTTGGGAAGTGAACAGATAGTTCAGGTTAAAGCATTGCTGAATGATTATGCTGATGTGTTTGCTTCCAGTGATAGTGATTTAGGGTGTACTGCAATTATACAACATGAGATACCAGTTACTGATGATGTTCCAGTTCGTCAGCGTTATCGCCGTCTCCCTCCAAGCCAATATGAAGAAGTCAAGGACCATATTAGACAGCTTTTGGAGCAGGGTATTATAAGTGAGAGTTGTAGTCCCTATTCATCACCTTTGGTTATTGTCAAGAAAAAAGATGGCAATATGCGTATGTGTGTTGACTATAGGCAGTTAAATCTGAAGACAAGAAAAGATGCTTATCCTCTCCCTAGGATAGAGGAATCGCTTGATGCCCTTAGCGGGGCCCAGTGGTTTTCAACCTTGGACCTCGCTAGTGGTTATAATCAAGTAGAGGTTGCTGAGAAAGACAGACAGAAGACTGCTTTTTGTACTCCATTTGGTCTGTACCAGTTTAATCGTATGCCGTTCGGGCTTTGCAACGCCCCCGGAACTTTTCAGCGACTAATGGAAAGGATTTTAGGTGATCAACATTTTCAGTCCTTGCTTTTGTATCTAGATGATGTGGTTGTGTTTTCGTCATCTTTTGAACAACATCTAAGTCGTCTTAGGTTAGTGCTCTCACGTTTCCGGGAGTGTGGCTTAAAGGTAAAATGGAGTAAATGTTCACTGTTTCAACGGCAAGTGTCTTATCTTGGACATGTAATATCTGCTGAGGGGGTTGCAACAGACCCTGAGAAGACCCGGGCAGTGGCCTGTTGGCCTCGACCAAGTACAGTAATGGAACTTAGATCCTTTTTGGGTTTTGCAGGATACTATAGGCGGTTTGTGAGAAACTTTTCTCAACTGGCAGCACCCCTGCATGCCCTAGCAGCATTGGCTACACCAAAGGCAGGTAGAGCAAAAACCACTAGAGTGCCCCTTCTTGAACTGTGGGGTTCTGAGTGTGAGTCTGCTTTCCAGGTTTTAAAAGAGAAGTTAGTTTCTGCTCCAGTACTTGGGTATGCAAACTTTACAAAGCCCTTTTATTTAGAGATTGATGCTAGTCATCAAGGTTTGGGAGCAATTTTGTCCCAAGAGGGTGAGGGTGGAAGAAGACCGATTGCGTATGCAAGTCGTGGGTTGAGGCCATCTGAGCGGAACATGGAGAATTATAGTGCTATGAAGTTAGAGCTGTTAGCACTAAAATGGGCAGTCACCGATAAGTTTCGTGACTATTTGGTAGGTCACAAATTTGTGGTATTTACAGATAATAATCCGTTAAGTCATCTGCAGACTGCCAAATTTGGAGCTATAGAGCAGAGATGGGTTTCTGAGCTGGCTAGATTCGACTTTGAAATTCATTATAGACCAGGGCGCCAAAATGCTGGTGCAGATGCATTGTCACGGCAGACCCAGTTGGTCGCTGAACCTGTGTTGGGAGGCGGCATATTCAATCAGCTTCAAGATAATGATCATACATTGATTGTTAATGAGCAAGCAACTACATATAGTTTCCCTGTGTTTTCACCTGAGGTGTGGGCAGCTCAACAGCAGGCCGATCCCTTTATTGCAAGTTTTCTGGTGTATTGGAGGCAGCAAGTTAAACCTGGCAGATTGGCAAAGGCTAAAGAAGATGGTCAGACCTTGGAACTGCTGCGGCAATGGGAGAAGTTGGTAGAGGAGGAAGGGGTTTTGTATCGACAATTTGTTGATACTAGGCAAGGCCAAATTAAACAGGTGCTACTACCTCAGAGTATGAAGGAGGAAGTCCTTCGTGGATTACATGACCAACACGGTCATCAGGGCATTGAGCGCACGTTTAAACTGGTCAGGGCTAGATGTTATTGGCCAGGGATGTTTCAAGACATTGAAACTTACTGTAGGCAATGTGAGAGATGTATTGTAGCAAAAGCTCCAGTCCCAAAGTTAGTAACAGAAATGGGCAATTTGTTGGCTAGAAGACCATTTGAGATAGTAGCCATGGATTTTACAGTTCTAGAGCCTTCCAGTGATGGTAAGGAGAATGTCTTGATTCTCACTGACGTGTTCTCAAAATTTGTGGTTGCAGTACCTACCAGGGACCAAAAAGCAGTGACTGTGACAAAATCACTTGTTAGAGAGTGGATTCATAAGTATGGAGTTCCCCAACGAATTCATTCGGATCAGGGGAGATGTTTTGAGGCAGAGGTGGTTCGAAATTTATGTAAGATGTATGGGATTGGGCGGAGTCGAACTACCCCTTATCACCCACAGGGCAATGGCCAGTGCGAGAGGTTCAATCGAACCCTGCATAATTTGTTAAGGACTCTCTCACCATCCAAGAAAAGGAGATGGGTAGAATATTTACCAGAAGTTGTTTTTGCTTATAATACAACCGAACATGCAAGCACTGGCTATTGCCCATATTATTTGGTTTTTGGGCAGTCGCCGAAGTTACCGGTTGACATTTTGTTTGGGGTAGGTCCGACAGATGCTATAGAGACAGTTGATGAGTGGGTGGTGGGGCATCAGGAGCGTTTAAAAGAGGCTTATCAAAAAGCAAGGGGGCAGATGGAGCATGCTGCCGAAGTTAGGAAGAGACAGATTGGTCCCCCTTCATTACAAAGTTCTTTACAGGTGGGCCAACTGGTTTATCGTAAAAATCATAATTTTGCAGGAAGACATAAGATTCAGGATTTGTGGATGCCCACACCTTTTAAGGTGCTTGCTCAGCCAGATGACTCTAAAGCAGTGTATACAATTGTTCCTTTGGATGGATCGTGCCCACCTAAAAATGTGCATCGAACAGAGTTGAGGCCATGTGGTCCAGGGATGGTAGCGTCATTCAATCAGGGTGCCCAGAGCCATAATGATTTAGTCTCTGATAGTGAATCAGAGGAAGCATGGGTTGTTAGGGGGGAAACCTCAATTGAATCATTGCCAGGGATGGGAAGTAGATCTGAATCTGTGTTATCCAGTGAATCCGATGAAGAATTTGTGGAACGAAAGGATTTGGAAGATTCTCAAATATTAGAAATGGTTCAATCACCTCCAGCTAATTTGCGGCGCTCTAGTCGGAAAACAGCGGGGAGCCATTCTAACCCATTTAATTTACCTAGATCGGTTGTGTTGAATGAAGACGCTGGGCTCATAGAGTAGATAATTTCTCATAAAAGGACATTGTGTGATTTATTTTTATTTTTTTATTTTTTTCTCGTAGGCCTACAGGTGGTTAATAAAATTAATCGAAAGATCATTGGGACAATGATCCGTGGTAGGGGGGGTGAATGTGATAAGGTGATAGCTGTAACCACTGTAGTATTTACGGTAGTCCTGTGTGGTAGGGTGAATACGGTAGTTTCCGGTCTGATGTCCCCTTTATGAATGAAGCAGCGTTAGTTCAGTGGTCATGGCGGCGCGCACGCTGAATAGACAACGCCAGATAGGCTGCTGAGATTTCATTGAGGTAAATCAAACTTTCATTGATCATGTTTGATATATTTGTGTTTTTAATGCGATATTTTGTACAATAATGAGTATTCAAATATGTTGTGCAGACTGTGAGTATGTGCCTAAATTGCAAAACAGTTGTTGTAAGCTGTAACTGTTGCAAGAGACAACGCCAGATAGGCGGCATTGATTTTCATTCTTGGAGGTAAATTAAACTCTCATCATGCTTGATGTAATTGTTTTTAAATGCATGGCAATCATGTGTATTTAAATATTGTGCAGGTTGTAATGATGATGGTTTGTTCCTGGTTTGGAAAACAGTTGTTGTAAGCTGTACCCAGGTACGTGATGTATGGTTGAAGTGTATGGTTGTTTTAAGTAATGTGCGTTTTTTTGTGAGGAATGTTGTTTTTTTAAATGCTTTGTTTGTGAATGTTATTGCACAAATAATAATGGTGTTTTTCTGGCTCTGTTCCAGGAGCTAGTCTTTGTCACTGTTTTGAATTACTGAAATCAAGTCTATTGATCGTCTGCACTTATTTACTTGTGTATGAACCCTTTTTAACTTATCAACTTGCTACCATTTAAGCCTATTTATGTGATAGTTGTCAATAAAATGAATTGAAATGAAAACTGGTTTGGACATCTTGAAGTGCATTATTGATAGGCTTTACATATTCAACGATGCATCGTCAATTAGGCTATTCCTAATATGTTGCAACGTTATTTTTCCGTTACTGTGTGGGCACTTTTATAACTGGATAAATAACAAAATGCAGTAAATGGTCAAATAATTTGCGCTGCAATGTGTTTATGATTACAAAAATAAATGAAAATAATATGATTAAAAAATAACAGTTTTATTTTAAATATTTATTTTAACCCATAAGAACCCGCAGTGACACGGGTGTCACAAACACTGGTGATTATCTGGAAAGGTCTTTTTAAAGCATTATCCCTTACTTTCAACTCAGGAAGTCCCTTATAGTGACATATAAGGAACACCCAGGTTCAGTCATGTGACAATGTGTGCATTTTTGTTGCCATGGCAACATTTCCAAAATGATGGCCTGTCTGGTTAGCACATGTTGCAGTGTCAGCAATTTTTAAAAACACTTGTTTTTGTTACTAAAGGTATGTTTCAACTCATGCAACAATTATAATGTTTTAATAACATATAGAAATTGTTATAAAACCAGTTGTGAAAATATTGTGGTGACATATGTCACATCGGGCTGTGAACCTTAAAACAGTAGGTGGAATTTTGATGTGACGTATATGTCACATTAAGAAAAATGGTAATGATCTGCTCAATTAATTTATCTGATTCAATTATTTTATTGTTATATATTTTCGGCTGCTCATTTCAAAGCATATTTTTACAAATGTAAACATAAAAATAATGTCAAAATTAATTACATTGTTAATGAAATGTATTTTGAAACTATTTTGCATACCTGTAACTAAAATAAGATGTTGATATCATATGTTGGTCCTATTTTTTGGTTATTTTAACTTTTTTGTTTTTAAGAATAACATGAATAGATTCAGGAAACAACTTGATGTTCAGAATGTGCTGAAAATTATCCAGGGAGATGACAGTGAGTATGAGGGATGTGACAGTGACTATAGGAAGAAGACACTGATGGCCCTGATTACACCCTTAACAAGAAAGACATGGAGGATGGTGAATCAAGTAGGTCTGATTCAGACATTAGCATCAAGTGATTTAGATTTAGAAGCTGCACAACCAAACATAAACTCTGGGAAGCAAAATACAACCAGCCAGGGTAAAAAAAAAAAATAGTTTTAAAAATCGAATAAAAAAGTGCACATTCAAAGGGCCGAGTATCACACCTCCAGACAATCTTCCGACACCCCTGGAGTATTTCAGAAAGTTCATAATAGCAGAAATGCTTGAGCTCCTAGACTAGAGGAACTAACTAATTTGTACAGTGTGCAAAAATCTGGAACTCAGAAGAATGTTAACACCACTGTTAAAGAAATGGAAATACTGATTGGTATCCATCTGTGCATGGGTCTGCACCAAATGCCAGGAAATTGTGCATACTGGGAAAATGACACAAGGTGTCCCATGGTGGCTGACAACATGTCAAGCAACCGTTTTCAGACCCTGCTAGCAAGTCTACACTTCACTGACAACAATGATTCGTCAAATCGGCAAGCAGGGGTTAAGTGTTGGAAGATCCTTCCATGGCTTGATATTTTTCGCAAACAATGCCTGGCTATCACCCCGGCTATCTTCCCAGAAAAATAATAATTTTGATATATGTTGTGGAAAATAAAATAAACAGAAAAATAACTGTTATTAAGCAAAAAAACTGAAAAAAATATTTTTTTAAACTGAGAAATAAATGCCCAATGTGACATATACGTAACATTAAAAATGTATCATAAACGCCCAATGTCACATATATGTAACATTACAGATCTTTCACAAGGAGGGGTTGTATTTCAAAAACAACTGCAGAAACATGTTATAAGTGGTCCATTTGGTCTGTTTTATATGCCCCATAATTTTCCTATAAGGAGAAATTGGTCCGGGTTCTTATGGGTTAAATAACGAATGAGACCAGAAGCCTCGAACCAATCAGGTAAGGTGAATCCGACAGGGCTGTTGAATGCTTGATTCTGATGAACGTTAAAGTTGTGCAATTCGTTTCCAAGAAAAGCACAGTTTAAGCAGGAGCACGTTCAAGCCTTTTACTTTTACTTTCTTTTACTGTCTATGGTTCAAGCTCAAACCGGTGCACAACGTTTTGCTACGGCTGGTTGAACGACATGTTTCCCGGAAAAGATGTGCAACGGGGTTTGAGATGCGTTTTACTCTTGTTTGGTGGGTGTGTCAAAAATGTCAGTCCAATCAGCAGCAACATGTCTATAAACCAGCTCGCACAATGGGTCCAAGTAAAGTCGTTTCCAAATGTGTCCTGCAGCTCGGTATACACTACAACTAAAGATATTAGAAGACATATTTGTTGAAAGAGTTTTATAGTAGAAATATAGCATATCAATGATCAGCAATAATGATAAGCCTAATTCACAATAAAAATAATAAGGTAATATACTAAATATTAACACAGTCTCTGAGGTAAGAAGTGGATTATCCTTCACCTGAAATGTTTGTCTTTTCATCCTGAAATGTGAGGAAAATGTTGGATCACAATAATTAGGAACCACAGTTTCCACAATTCCCTGGAAAGGGAAAATGTGCGTAGAGTATGGGTTCTTCCAAGACCTCTCCACCTCAGACGACCACCAAAAATCACTCGTCCAATGGAACGTTTCTCATTCACCCGAGTAAAACTCAACCTGTCCGTGGCGTGGGCCATTACATCAAGCAACTCCCAGTAAGCTGTTGTGTCGCACCACATCCAGTGTTGACAGCATCACTGATTATAATGAGTTCTATCTGATTTTGTCGCAGATCGACTTCGAAAGGGATATCTAATCTCTCTCTCTCTCTGTCATATAACAGCATTAGTCATCAGCATATAACTATCTATAGCTCAAGCCTCAGTTCCTCCATTCACTAATTCTAAAATGACAGCTTGGAATTAGCGCTGGAGGCTTGGGATGAGACACACGCACTAGCATTTTAAGGAAAAAACCTGGAAAATGTCTTGAAATAAAACACCAGAACAACGTCTTGAGTCATTATAGTACATGATTAATTAAAACTTTTTGACATCATCATCTCCATATGTATGGCCTTTCTAACACAGTACATTTGTTCAGTAGCTCACCTAATAGGCCTACAGCTTTGCACTTGAGTCCCGATATGACAGCTTCAAAACTTAGGCTAATCAAGCTAAAATGCTGAAGCAACATGTGTTTGTATATTTTGGATATATGGTTTAGGAGAGGTTACCCTTTCATGGTTACATGGTTATATGGTTTCATTTCCGAACTGCCACAAACCAACGTAATACAAACGTCGCCAGCTGCATCTGTTTCTGATAAAACTAAACACACTTTTAGCCCACTTACTGATTATTTCACTATAAAAGTGCTTTAAACCTGGAAGAAGCAGTATAATCTTTTTGCAGAAATGTTGCCAGAGACATATTTCTGCAATGAGCCTGAGTTGGGTTGACACTGACAGACATTACAAACCGACTGGGACTCTGGTCGTGAGTCTTGCACAGCAGCACACAATTCTTTGGTATTTTTTATTATATAAATACATTTTTAAAAAATTTCAATATTATTCTATTTCATAATTATTGTAAATACAAATCATCTAAAGATAATTAAATCCTCAATTAAACAGCAGTGCATGGTGCAAAGCACACAAAATGTGCAAAGCCCAAATTACAATCCTCATAAAATGATTTTGTTCTGACTTTGTTTGTGTTTTTTATCTTAATAAAGTTTGTATAATGATTGATTCTGAAAGAAAAAAATTGGTGTTTGAAACGTATGTAATAATTATTCATACAATGTAATTGTATTATGTACAGTATTGGCCAAAAGTGATTTCTGGCCTAGGAAAACCTTTCTAAAGTGCCTTTATTAAAATATTATTAAAAATGTGTTAAAGATTTTATAAGCATATTGCATAGTTGTGCTTGCCTTGGAGTTGATTGTTTTATTTGTGATGCCAAATTGTACGGATATAATTTCTGGCCAGGCTGTCAGAAACAAGAGAGAACCAACACAATAACTGATTATGTTGTAGTCAGTGTATGCTTTTTTGTTTTTCTATGCATATTTCCATAGTAAAGTAAAACCTGTATAGCTGTAGTTTCTCTTTTTTTGCCAAATAATTGTGTTATAAATACCTTAACCAAATTAAGTGTTTTTTTCTTCCCTCATATTGAAAATATCTTCCTCATATTTTGATGGTTTAATCGAACTTGTAGGGTCATTAAAAACAAATATCCCCTCCGGACATCATTTTTGGCCACAACTGTATATACATTACTAATTATGCACAACAGCTATTTGTGTTATAGTGACATCTACAGTACAATGAAGCATTGAAAGTCCCCCTGTAGTCAATCATTTTATCCCTTAAAACTCATCTTTGAGAATCAAAATTACACATTTAAATGTTTTTTTCCTTGAATGTAACTCTACACCCTTGCCTCATTTAGTATCCACAGTTCTATGAATATGCAAATGAGCCCCGCCTCCACTCACTCACACAGCTCAGAGATCCACTCGTTGACGATCACACGTTGATCTGATTGGTTGCAAGGTAGTTTGTGACGTCAGAAACACCAGCGATTTCAAAGCGTGTTTTTTAAGGAGGAAAATACTCAGCAATGGTGTCGACTCATGACTTTTCACATAGTTTGTCTTAAAGCACATTAAAGCTACACTGTGTAACTTTTTTAGTTGATTCTTAGCAAAAAACACTTTCTTTCAAAAATATATGTGCTCATTAATGTATATTTACTTCTTTCAAGTAATAAAGTATTCTCTTAAGTTTATAATCTGCCATTGAAAGTACATACGGGTGAGGGGTTCGAATGCCGGTCGCCATGTTGCCCCTCCATCTTGAAACTACATTAGCCAAAGAGGGACATACCTGTAAATTCAAGCTTCGCCTTTTGCGTTTTTCACTCAGTGACGCAGAGACGAATGCGAGGGGGAGATTACTCGCGAGCTCGCGAGCCGCGAGTGCCGGCAGATTTGAAAGATAGTGTGTGTGTGTGTGTGTGTGTGTGTGCGTGCGTGCTCACACTTGAAAGAGAGAATTAAAACGTCAACGCGACAGACAAATCAGCAAGACCATAGTCAATATTGGAGTAACTTTTCCCAGATGGAAAGAGCTCATGAGGAGAAAAGATTTTAAAACGGACGCCGAGGTTGCCTGCTTTCTTCTCGACAGGTAATTCAGCCTGTTGTAATTCATTTGTGTAAATTCGAAGTTTTATAGTTGCTTGTCTAACCATAGCATGGTTGTGCATAACGCCAGAACGTCCTCTAGTATAACTTCATCCTCGCGTCAATGGTGAAAAACTTGTATTTACCTTGTAACATAAATCTGTGCTGCGACGGATCACAGGTGATGAATAGTTTTAAAGGCACAATTTTTTAAGCTATGTAAAAAAAGGACACTGTAAATTTTAAACGTACTTTTACTTTGTACACATTGTAACGTTAGCCTAATCTGATTATGCTGGGATAGCCGATTCCAAGGGTGACGTTTACCTCCTGACATCTGTCCTGTAGTTTTATTCATTTTAGACGTATTGTTTATTATTGTCATGGACGAAGTGATAACTGGAAGCCATGTTAATCTTGGAATAATACGGCCACCGTAGGAGTTCAAACGCCCTCGGAATTGAGAGGAACAGAAACTGATATTCACTGGGTAGTCATATACAATTTCACCGCTAGATGGGGGTAAAAATCACACAGTGTAGCTTTAAAGCACCACATAGACATATAAACGACATTAAAAGCTTGATTTTCACCACAGGGGGACTTTAAATTCCACTCTCAGAAAAATGCCTCTCTCAGTACAGAAAAGTGACGAATATCCTCATCTCCGAAAGCGCGACGCGAGACATAAAAATGTCCGGGAAGGACATCGTGCCTCTGCGATCCACTTTGGTCTGGACTGTGTACGACTTCAGCTCTGATTTCCCGGTCAACACAGAGGTATGAATGACAGCGATTCTCGCCTCCTCTTGATACGGAGCATCCCTGTCCTTCCCTATGACGACGTCGTGACTCTGTCCAGGCCTCCAGAACGGGTACTGGACCGTTAGAGTCTCCAAACGCTGCACTGTGAAGTACTCAACCGGGACGGGCTGGTCGTCGGCGGGTTTGCACTGGACCAGCGTCAGGTGCCGGACCTCAGAGTTGTTGAGGAGGAGGGCCACGTTCAGGGGCGAGGTGTACAACACTGTCAGATGCTTCTTCTGAACCTGACTGGGATTCTCGGCCCTTTGCAACACTGATGACTGATCCTTACAGTTGTTGCACTCGCTGGAGTTCATCTTCTCACAGAAGCCCGGATCCTGCGCACACGTGCACATGTACACGTTGCGCTCGGTCACGTAGGCCACCTTGAATTCGGAGCGCAGGACGGCGGGAGAGGCGAGCCACAGTGTGCAGAACAACACTGCAAAGCTCATCTGACTGCACAGGATCATCTCGGAGAGGGATTTTTTGAGACCTGCGTGTGCGAGACGGAAAGAATAGATCAAACTTTATTCATGTAGACGTGTAGAAACAGCATAAACTAGACAAAAACATTATAAAACATCAAAAAAACAGATAAATTATGTAGACAGACCAAAAAAGATAACAGATATTTCATTAAATATAAAAGAAAAAAGATTAATACATAAATAAATATCCTAAATATAAGTATATGGGTAAATATACTCTCCTAAAAAATAAAACTGGTCCCAAGAGAGTCAATACTGAGATACTGATATTAAAAAGTCTGTCTTCTGTTGGAAGAAAGGATCTTCAGTAGAGCGTCATCGGCCTCTGAATGAGATATTGTTTAGCCTGAGAGCAACAATCATGGCTCTGTTCCAAAGCCTGGTGCACTGCCTTGTGTCGTACTGACAAGTTATGATTTGCAGCTCTTCTTACCAGCACGCACGGGAGATTTGACTTACTGTGGATTTCAATCCAGTGTTAGCTATCCATGTGATACTTAAAGGCCCCCTGAAATCAAAATGTACGTTTTTTAGCTTTTAGTGTGAATATGTTAGCCTTAAGGTTATGAATAAGCTGGTGTGTTCCAAAACAATGACAAAACTCACATTTAGGAGATATAAGCATTCAAAACTTACGTCTCTCACTTACGCTAAAATGGATCAGGGATTTTTATGACATCACTGTGATATGATATCACATCATCTCTTGTCCAATCAAATGCTCTTTAGAATCTAAAGCTCCGCCCCCTCTGCTATAAACACCACCTGGCCGAAGCGAGCGTTGACACGTCACGGAGCAATATGGGTTGGAGATGTGTGAGTTTTATTCTGTTTTCCAACTGTACGTTAATTAAGTACGAAATTACTAGAATTTATCCACACCTCTACTATTGAATTCAACGTATCATTAGCGCTCGGATTCGCTTCCATGGTGTTGTCAAGTACGTCACCCTTCTGAAAAAAAACAATAGAAACCATTACATAATTGCTAATGGTTTTAATGGTTATAAAGAGAACTGTATTGGTTTTAATGGAACTGTAATGGTCCTAGTGGGTCTCTATTGGTAATTTACTTACTTCTATTGGTGGCATGTTTTGTCTATTTGTCTGTATTGGTTTTAATGGAAACTGTAATGGTCCTAGTAGGCCTCTATTGGTGATTTGCTTTCTTCTATTGGTGGCATGTTTTTTTCATTGGATACCATTAAGGACCAATAGAACACTTTGGCAACTTATAGGTTACATGTTGGTATCTACTGGACACCATTATGAACCATTAAGTCTCCAACAAATTTAGTGTTTTCTTTGGTTTGATGATATTAATATATAATTTGTTTGTCACTGATTTCCTGGACTGATCCTATGTTTAAGTGACAACTTTCCCAGTAGAACTGAAATTTTACTTTCTCACAACTGTTTATAAACACTCTGTTAAAAAGATACTTGGATCGAGGTACAAAAAAAAATATTTATCAACTGCAGTAAATCATGTAACTGGCAACCAGTTATTTTATGCTTTGCTGCATGGCTCATAATCATGAGCATTGCCTCAGCTTTTGTGGTAGTTCCTGTGGCAGTCAAAGCAATGTCCATGTCAGGCTGTAGGTCAATCACTGACAGGGGATCAGGAGTGTTGTGCTTCATGCTGCCTGTCCTATGGTCTATCTTAGACTCTGACACTGTTCCACTGCATCACAAATAATGTATTTTATAATATTTCAATGTTTCTTTGAACACTAGGCTACTGTTTAACAATAGCACACAATATGTAGCACAATGCTACAAGCTATTCAAAATGCTTTTCTTAAAGGTGGTATCAGTGATTTCAGGCCCAAACATAAATGATCACATTCATCTAATCTTTCCTAACGATCCGCTAGCTGCCCGCCCCATAAGCAGGCCATCAAAAAAACGCGTCTCTGTAGGCAGCCTAGGCTCTGAGATCTGCACACAAAAACAAATGGTTTCACCAACACTCAAAACCAAAACAAATAGTGTTCCAACCAATCACTGACAGGGGTGGATACAAAACTGTAATGGAAACCATTAAAATACATGACCAATTGAGAGTGAGGAGTTGTCGTCACGGTATAGAGCCCCTCCCCTCGATCCGCCATGTTGGCAGGATTCCAGCGGCAAAACATCATTGTTTACGTGTGTTGTTAAAGGAGAACTCCGGTCAATTTTAACATTGAGCTCATTTTTTTGTACATTTGGAGTGCTGTCAATACAAAGAACAACGACAAAAATCGGTGTTGCCTACACCGAGTTATTCTATTTTTAAAATTTGCACCCTGTTGACTTCAATGGGGCAAGTACTAAACCTGCTTTTAGCCTCTTAACAATTACAAGTGCACAGAAAATGTGAGTGATTCCTTCTGAATGAACACGAGTGAGTCTGACTGCAGTAGATGTGAAAGAAATGTATAAAAATGATGTTATTTAAGCCAGCGCAAATACCTTTGTTTACATCCTGTTTTTCGGTTGAAGTCCAAAGTAGTCGATTGCAGAGTTCACACGCATAGGTTTAATACCTATGATCACGCGCGTGAACTCGGCAATCGACTACTTTGGACTTCAACCGAAAAACAGGATGTAAACACAGGTATTTGCGCTGGCTTAAATAACATCATTTTTATACATTTCTTTCACATCTACTGCAGTCAGACTCACTCGTGTTCATTCAGAAGGAATCACTCACATTTTCTGTGCACTTGTAATGACACATCAAGGATGTTAAGAGGCTAAAAGCAGGTTTAAAACTTGCCCCATTGAAGTCAACAGGGTGCAAATTTTAAAAATAGAATAACTCGGTGTAGGCAACACCGATTTGTGTCGTTGTTCTCTGTATTGACAGCACTCCAAATGTACAAAAAAATGAGCTCAATGTTAAAATTGACCGGAGTTCTCCTTTAACTCGGTAGTAGAGGAGGTTTTCGCAATTCCGCACTGTTTTACCATGCCTGGAAGTAAAAACTGCTCCAGTGTTTGTCACAAGAAGCCAAGCGCCGACATTAGGCATTTCTCAATAGCAAGTACCCAAAGTTTGGACTTAAATGCCAAGTCCAGCTCAGGAGAATGACTCCCGAGGACGCGCGTCACTCAGCTCGCTCTGCTACTCCGGTTATCTCTGTATGTACATTTTAGGCAACAATAAAACGAAATATGTTATAAAACACTACACTGCCTCTTTTCGTTTTCATTTAAAGAAATCTTAAACATTACACAAATGTGGTTCAGGCAACGCATATTTATTATATTCACTACATGTAACGTTAGCATATTTATAACAAAACTTTTTTTTTAAATTGTTATATTTAAATTGTTCTTTTCGTTTAAATTTCAGGCAATATATTATGTGCATTTGTACTCTGATCATCACTGTAATAAAATAAAATAAAAATACAAAACTAAACCCTGTCTCTTTTTGTTGAATTTCAGTTTTATCAATAATAGCCATTATAAAAGTAGCCTATAAGTAAAAAGTACAAGAAGCAATACAATAAGAAATAAAGCAAACGATTCAGTCAAACATACAAAGTCAGCGCTCTAGTCTAACATTACAACAACGGTAAAGTTAAATAGCCTAAATATAAAGTTATGAAATGTCACTTAGCCCTCAGTTTGGCCAGGGAACAAGATTCACAAGACCAAAGATCGCCCGTTAGGTCAACACAAGACAAATTATATCTCATGTTATCTTCTCTAAATACCGCTGTTTTGCGCTTGGTGTGAGCTTGTTCCTGTAAGGTCCCTTTTCTTTCGCTTTATCTTTTTGCATTGCTTTACTTTCTTCCTTTTCTTTTTCGTATTCGTAGATCAGTCTGTGTCCCGCTGAAATAATAAATAGCCTAATAATAATAATAGCCTAATAAATGCGCAAAAATGAAAGAGCTCTGGAATGTTTAGTCGCGCTTCTGTGTAGTTCTGAAGGCGTTGCCCCTGGCAACCGATAGCGTCTCCTTCCATCATGGCCGACAGGCTCAGACCCCGCCCAAATCAACCCAAGTCGGCACGTGACTCCTCACTCTCAATACAAATTTGTAATGGACACCCTTAAAACCAATAAATCCTAATGGAATATGGCCCAAAACACACTACGTAATGGACTCCACTTGGTAGGCCTAATGGTTTTAATGGTTAACGGCTGATGGTTTGTAATGGTTTTGTAGTGGAAACCATTAGCAATTCTGTAATGGTTTCTATTGGGGTTTTTTTTAGCAGGGCAAGTTTCCCTCGTTTACCTCTCTACAGATAAAGCGTTTTCGGGATAATTCTGGTTCGCGTGGCTACATGGAAGCGATAAAAATTCTGTATTATTAATTTTAAGGCCAGACAAGTAGTATGTTGAGGGTTGATTTGTAGGGAAGGACTACACGCCTGCGCACATAGGGTGAAGTCAGGTAAAGTGGGACACTTTTTGGTAAATTGCATTTTAAACAACCTAAATCAGTTAGAATGTATTCAAATGGTATGTGTTTTGTTTAAATAGATTGTAATGAAGGCCACTATGGTGAAATTTTTTCCAATTTATGTATTTATTAACAAACTGTTCATCTTTAAACACCATCTGACACCCTCTTCAGCAAACTGGAAGCAATCAGGTTGAGTGGGACACTTTGTTAGGGAAAGTGGGACACTATTTTATGGTTAAAATGAACATGAGAAATACAACCCCAATTCCAATGAAGTTGGGACGTTGTGTAAAACGTAAATAAAACCAGAATACATAAATGTGTGGTGCATTATGAAGCGCAAAATACAACAACGGAGACCTTCAAATGAATTAATACTTGGAAGGATTTTTTTAAAAATGCATTTGTGGAACTAATGCAAAAATTGTAACATTGTAAACTTCACTCTACATTCAATGAATGGAACTGTCATTAAGCCTACATCTTTTTACCACCTTTTAACAACTTCAGTGAACACATCCGAGAAAGATGAAGTCATCTGGAGGTGAGGGTGGCGCAGTTGTGATTGTGGAGGTATGGGGGGCTGAATTCAGGATAATAAGGTTGATAATTCTGTCACTTATGATCAGTGTTGGGGCTAGTTACTCAAAAAAGTAATATATTACATATTACATATTACTCTCAAAAATAGTAATGCCTTACTTTACTTTATTACTCCCTGGAGAAAGTAACTAGTTATATTACTAGTTATATTACTAGTTACATTTTTTTTTTCTTAATTACTCTATAATTGCCTGAGATGCAGGCACGTGCACACATAGACATCAAAGGGGGCTTGAGCACCTGCCCTTTTTATTCCTGGAGAGAAAGTGCCCTTTTTTCTGGGGTGCTTTTTTCTGGGTTTTTTTTTTTTTTTCGAGGCTCGAATTTACTGCTGATTAGCCAAAGACAAATATAGTTAACCTGTGTTTTGCTAGCATGCATGCCTCATGAGCTACTAGACTAGCTATGTGTAAGGGATAATCGCTATACATTATCCCGCTTATTACATGGCTACCTACCAAATAGATAATTAATTTGACACAAAATATTGATTTAAAAGGGAGTTTATTGATTTAAACCCGATTATATTGCTTCCGCTAAAGAAAATAGTACGCTCCGTCTTTACGCTCTGTTTTTCATGACAACGGTCTGTTATACTCCGCACAGCAGTCTGTTATCAAGAAATAACAGACCGCATTCTACTTTGGAATTCAACCAAGCCATGTAATAAAATAAGCATATATCACCACCAGGTGATATGCTTTAGTTATTTTGTTTATCCTTTACCTGCATTGCTCTGTCAATTAGATGCAAATGTGCGCATTTTAACTAGTTGACGCCTAATTTGCATACAGAACGTCCCCAGTTAAAGACTTACATCAAGAGTCTTTCCCCCTGAAATTTAGAAATCTAAAATGGTGAATTTAGAAGAAATCTACAGATGCAAACAGATGGAGGATACACTCTAAAAAATGTAGTAAATCTGAGTAACTGCATCTGGTACATTAATAAATAAAACTGAGTAGAAATAAGTTAACATTAAACATTAAAAATAACAATATTTATAAATTACCTTTTTATTTATGAGTAATTTAACTTTTTTTTATTTCCTCTAAACCTTTATAAAATAGTATTCCATACAACCACAAATACATACATGACATTGGCTTTTATTGAATTTTTACTCAATTATTTTGGTAAGTTTAATTCAAACAATCAAGTAAGATTTTCAGAGATTTTATTAAGTTAATAAAGTTAAATATTTCTGTAATATTTACTAAGCCACAGAAAATTTTTAAGAGTGTAGTAGGTTTAAAACAAACTCCATCTAAATGTGGATTTTGAAGGTTTTATTTGATGATGATGATGATGATGATACAGTCCTCCCTCAAATGTGAAACTAAGTCCATGTCAGTCACCATCAGTTATTGTGTGTTTATGTGTGTGTGTGTGTGTACATGCATAGCAATAATAACATTAATGTATTTGATTAAAACATTAAGGCAATTCAGTATTCTGATGCTTGGTTGTGTGAAGCTAAAAAGTTATTTTGCTTGTGAAACAAAAAATATTTAAACAATTAATAAATATATACTTGACTTGAAACTAGTAGCATAGAAAATGTTTTCAAAACATGCACATTGTGTAATGGTTTCCTTTGCTGCTCTATAAACCTAGTGAATACTAAGGAGACCATGGTTTCTTTGTGAACTGATTATTTTGTAAACATCTTTTGAAAATGAAACAATTGCGTGAGTTTGAGGAAGATAAAATTAATTAACTTTTTAAATTATTTAAAAAAAAAAAGGAAGTCAGAGTTGCGTTAGTAGCCTATATATACTTTTTTGTTTAAAAAAAGAAAAAAATTACGTAATTATGAGAAGTGCCCTTTATTTCACTTGAGCCCCTGCCCCTCAAAATGTCTGTGCACGTCCCTGCTGAGATGCATCAGATGGAGGGAGAACATACAAAGGAGGAGTGTTCTTTAGGGTCTTTATTACGCCAACAACAGACTGGCACTGTCTAGCACAAATAACTACAAACAACTGTACTTGTACTTGCCGTTGTTGACGCTTCCATTTTTCCCCATCTGTCCCAATAATATCTGTCTGCAGAGCCGCAGAGCCACAGTTTCACCCCAGCAGTTTTACCCGCGCATGCGCAGTTTCAGGTTGTAATTCAAGCTAAGGATGGCTGACGCGAAACAGTCGTTCCGAAGCTTTGCGAGATCCCGAAGCGCAGATGTGTCGAAACACTGATCCGAAGCGTGATTCGAAACACCCATGTCACGTGACTATGACCAAACGAAGCCTCGAAGTGTTTCACTAAGTGTTTCATCAGGTGTGGTCCGCCGAATCAGCGTTTTGATTGACACGGTCGGGAACAGACCACACAATCGCACATCTGTATAAAAGTGAAATAAACGCATTTTGACCTCGTGGGTTTATGTGAGAGGAGTTTGATTTTGAGATAGCGTATTTTTGGTGATATAGTGACATAGTGCGATTTGATTAGTTATAGGCAATTTAGGCTTACATTTAAATTTACACAACACATTGACTGATAGGCTAGAGACAGACAGAGTAGGCTTAGGCTATACATATAGTGACACATTAATAGATACATAGATATAAATATATATAGACAGCTAGATTAATAG
Organism: Squalius cephalus; assembly: GCF_949319135.1. Taxonomy (NCBI): domain Eukaryota; kingdom Metazoa; phylum Chordata; class Actinopteri; order Cypriniformes; family Leuciscidae; genus Squalius; species Squalius cephalus. The sequence goes on along the minus strand of NC_137142.1, from coordinate 3,873,595 downwards.
ATAGATACATATATAGATAGATTACAGATATAAATACATATATTATAGATAGATACATATATAGATAGATTATAGATACATATATAAATACATATGTTATAGATAGATACATATATAGATACATAGATTATAGATACATATCTATACATAGATAGATTCATATAGATAGATAGATAGATAGATAGATAGATAGATAGATAGATAGATAGATAGATAGATAGATAGATAGATAGATAGATTTGGATAGATAGATAAAATGGAGGCTCCCCAGAAGAGATGCCGTACATCTGTGGTGTGGGAGCATTTCCATTTAGAAACCCCAAATAAAGTGAGATGTGTGTATTGTGATCGGCAGCTAGCCTACTGCAACAATACATCATCCATGATGCGCCATTTGAGGAGCACTCATTCTGCCATTTTGCAGGGTGCAGAGGATGGCATTCCCCCTGTACCTAGGCCTGCTACTGACACTGTTGGGCCATCTATATGGAATGTATTGTTTGAAATATAATTATAATTGAAATATAATTACAACCTTTTGGGACACTGTTTAGAAAGTCCATAGCCCAATGCCCTACAACCTAATGTCCCAATCACAGCTGCCAATCATGTTAAAAATAGCTTCAATGTGAATATAATATAATATAATATAATATAATATAATATAATCTTGTGTGAATATACATTTTATAGGTCTACATATGAGTACCCAATATACTGCAGCTGATGCCACAGTGGAAGTGAAAAAAATACAAAAACGATGCGTATTTGCCCAGAACTCATGATCCACTAACTTACTGGAAAGAGAGAGCAGTAATCTTTCCTCATTTGTATGTCCTTGCTAAAAAATATCTTTGTATGCCAGCAACAAGTGTCCCTTGTGAGAGGATTTTTTCAAAGGCTGGAGAAATTATCTGTAAAAAAAGAAGTAGGCTAAGTCCTTCCACAGCAGAGAAATTAATATTTTTGAATAAAAATCTCTAAAAAAGTGAGACATTGTGGCTTGATTTATTTTATTAATATTCATTTTTCATGACCAAAATAACATTATGCACAGTGAGGAGCCTATAGGTTACAAGCTTCACATATTAGAAAATTATAATAATAAAAAAACAACACATTTTTTTAATGGCTCGTCAAGGTTGTTTCAGATCAACACCTGCAAGTGACCACTAGGTGTCACCGTTGAGACGGGTGTCGGATTGATTCGAAGCCTCGAAACAATATGGCACATTTGGTTCAACTGTTTCATTGCTTCACGAGGCCTCGATCTGGCCATCACTAATTCAAGCCCTATAAATAGTCATTTATATGCAAAATTGTCTATAAAACACAACCGGTCTTCCGACCTTTTACTATATGCGCGAGGGAGAGAGAGCAATACAGCGCTCGTGTTGTTTGAAGGCGGTGAGAGTGAACGGGCTGGCGCGCGCGTCCGGGGCGCTATATTTTTTTTCCCAGGATGGTAGGGGAAGACTCATGAATATTCATTAGGGAAGTCATCCCTGATTGGCCTTAACTGCCGCGTGTCGACCAATCGGTGATGGTAAATGATACCTCGTGCCAAACCCAGACCAATCACTGTTCCATTCACGCCCTCCTCCCCTTCCCTTCTGTTCTCTGTGTTGCGTGCCTTGTGTGTGATGAAGGTGCTACTGGCAAATGTAACGCAAGTAACTAGCTCGGGAAAACTGTAATAATATTACTATTTTCAGACGAGTAATGCCTTACACTACTAGTTACTGAAAAAAGTAATATTATTTCAGTAACGCGTTACTTTGTAACGCGTTACACCCAACACTGCTTATGATGTAACAATACAACTTTTGCTTTTACATACATTTATACTGTCTGTGTATTAGAGATTAATAACAATGAGCATCTAACTGTTTAAAATATTTGTGAAAATTAGATTCACAGCACTGTCCCACTCAACCTGAAATGCACTGTCCCACTCAACCTAACACTGTCAGGTTGAGTGGGACAGTGCTGTGAATCTAATTTTCACAAATATTTTAAACAGTTAGATGCTCATTGTTATTAATCTCTAATACACAGACAGTGTAAATGTATGTAAAAGCAAAAGTTTTATTGTTACATAATAAGTGACAGATATATCAACCTTATTATTCTAAATAGATTTACACTTGCCGGGTGGCTTACCATGAGGTCCCAGGAGTCAAGCAATTTGAAAAATAACAACTGGACCACATCTGTGATGTCACACCAATCACAACCTTTATTTCATATCCAATAGACATTCAGCTACAACACAGTAACAATTGTTGTGATTGGCTTACAAAATTAACCCAGTACAGTACCCAAAAGCTTAAGTGTCCCACTCAACCTGATGTCCCACTCTACCTGAATTCACCCTACATATATTCAGCGTTCTCACTGGTTCGCGTTTTTGAAGTTTGCGCAGAAAAAACGTAAGAGTTTTCTGTTAAAACGGTGTCAAACTGCCGAGTTCAAACTGCACGATTTTCAAAGTAGTTGGGTCACTGTTCTTTTCACACTGCGTGACTATCTGGGGTAACATTCAGTTGCTGGTGTGTTCACACTGCACGATGCATCGGCGACAGGAGGTTTCACACTGCATGACTTTCAGTAGGAAGAATCGCCGACAACTTCTGTCTGGTCCGCAAACTACGTTTCACAACCAAACACACGCGAGCCCCTCGCACTAGCGGCCCCTAATGCCGAATTCAGACTGTACAATTTTAGCCCCGATTTTGGCTCGCCGACAGGTTTTGAGAAATCGCCGACAAATGCCCGAAATCACAGGCAAATCATAGGCAAAGACGCGATCTGAGAGAATCGCCGACGCCCGTGAGATATTTGGCATGCTAAATATCTGGACCTGTCGGCGATTCAAAATCCTGCTGTGTGAAAAGTGTTCTGACTGAAAACTACGTCGACGATGACCGACAGCCAATGAGAGAGCAAGTCAGCAAGATAAAGAGCAGCGGGGAGTTCGAGGAGGAGTTATAGGCCACAATATCAGTATTTTAATAGATATATTTACAATTATATCAAACAGAAACAAAGCACAAACATTTGCTTGAACAGCAGCAAAATTATTTATTTACCCCCAACTCTCTTTGCAGAAACACAGTCCTTGCTCCCCTTGTCTTCCCAGCCATTTCCTCATGCATAATATGTTTTTCTTTTTCTCCTTTTCGCAGCAAATCAGTGCACAGACAATTTGGATCGCAAGCTTCTTGCAGGCTATCATTTTTAATAACAATTTCAGTCTCGCGCGAGAACTGCGGTCTTACGCATGCGGGATTTTGCGCTATTTCCTTCTCGCGTGTGTTTGGTTGCGAAACGTAGTTTGCGGACCAGACAGAAGTTGTTGGCGATTCTTCCTCCTGAAAGTCATGCAGTGTGAAACCTCCTGGCGCCAATGCATCGTGCAGTGTGAACACACCAGCAACTGAATGTTACCCCAGATAGTCACGCAGTGTGAAAAGAACAGTGACCCAACTACTTTGAAAATCGTGCAGTCTGAACTCGGCTTAAGTTAATAACTAATGATCGTTGCGACGGAAGTCAATCAAACTAACTTTAGCTGGACAATAACTTTATTCTAGAGCTGCTGTAAAGCCAAAACACTTGACTTTAATTTCCTATTATCAATGTAAAGCTGCTTTGGAACAATCTACATTGTTAAAAGCGCTATATAAATGAAGATGACTTGACTTGACTACCACTCGCAGTCTGAGGTAAACTAAACACTATTGGCTATTTGGAAATGTGGAGGAGCAATTCAATATGTCCCGCCTTAGCTTCTGTTTCAGTGGAAATCACGTCAGCGCATCATTCCAAGGCCTTTAAGCACACAAACATATAGAAGAAATCAAAATACTGGGGTGCATTGGTCAATTTTGAATCAGAACAATTGATTTTAGTAATTAATCAATTCTATTGATAGTTCTCTGTCCTTACGCCATCTTGGATGATTATCACTGAGCTTGTTGCTATTCATTTCCCTAAAGGATGCTTTGAATTTGCCTTCAAGAAGGATTCTTAGCAGGCAACATAATAGTTCTTCCTTTTGGAATCGCTCAGATCGTGCCTTACAAACTCAGAAATGAGCCAATCCCCTTACCAGTGAACGATCTGCAACCCACAGGGGGTTTCAGTGATGCATGAACAAGAGTGGCGCTCTGATTGGTTAGTCAGCCAATGCCAGATGTAGAGAGGACAATAAAATAGGCTCAGTCCTCTGACAGTCTGTCAGCAGTGCCATGGTGTTCATGAGCCGTCGTCTCAGCTGAAAACAACAACATCCTCTATCACATCTGCAACTGACAACATGAAGTGGTCCACAATGACCAGTTTGTCCATTTAAAGGTAGGGTAGGCAATTTCAGAGTGGCTAGCAATAGCAAGCTAGTTTTGAAAGCATTAGATCCCGCCCTCCCTTCAAAGCCACGCCTCCTCCAAAACACATGACTGCACACTCAGACTTAAAACACACAACATTACTATAATAATGAACGCACACAACTGACAGATCTCTTACTCGTACCACCTGACTGCTGCAGATGATGCGATGAATGCAATGATTGGATGAATGTGTTTTGGTCCTGAGACTTCCACAGAATATACATGTCCACGTTTTAATATTTACACCACTTCTGTTATTGAGTGCTATCAGGATATGAGGAGAGTTTCAACCAGAATAACAAAAAAAAAATAATTGCCTACCCTATCTTTAACCATGTAAATGACCGTGTTAAAATTCTGAAAATGAAGAAAGCATTTCATTCTACACTATTTCTGCACTCTAGGTTCAATGTGGTTCTATATAGAACTCTAGGGTTCTTGACTCAATTTGAAAGAACTCTTTATGCCAAGAATAGCCTGGTTCTACCAGACTCTCATACATTTCATTTGTACAGAGAGTCTGGCCTCTCTCCATTGACAAGCGTTAACTTCCTTGTAGGCGGTACTCTGTTGAAGTTTAAAACTATTGGATCTGCCCAGAGTCACTCTGGATCTGCCATAACCAATCGCTAACCTTTGGTCGTGACGTAACCCTACAACTCAAACTAACGCACAACATCAACGTCATCGTTCTCAGCCACTCCCTCTGTTCGCTGATTGGGCCGCCAAAAATTTGGCCGGAGAAAACCAAAGAATACACCACAATCCCAGACGTAGTATTGAAGGGAAATAAAATTGAGCGGAAGTACACAGGGGGGCGGAGCCAGGCTATGCCAAGAAGGTTCTATAAGGAGAAATGTCTTAAATGATTGCATAATACTTTCATATTTAATGGTATTCTCCAGTGATAAAGTATGTTTAATTCATAAAATTGTATTACAGTTTTTTACAATCACTTTGCTACTATTTTCAGAACCTTGATGTCATTTTTCAAAACTCTAGACACAAAACTCAAAACGGTTATCACTTGTAACACAGGCTGTCTAATGTTCAAAACATTGCATTGTGCATTCACATCTTTAAAGAAATCTTGCACTTGCACAATAATTGGTTCAAAAAACAAATTTACTGTGAAATACCATTGAAACATAACTATAGATCGCCCACACACAAGCAACTGATAGTTTCACTGTGTCATTGTTCGTACAATCATTAAATATTGTAGAACAAAATAGTTGATACAGGTTTCATTATGGCACTACATGTACAGTAAATACATCTCTGTAAAAGCACTGCAGTAGTAGAGAGAATACTACAGACACAGTGGAATCATTGAACAAAGTTTGTAATATATTGATGCAAAACACTACACACTGTAAAAAGTGAATAGTTGGATCAACTTAAAAAAATTACTTCAATTGGTAACACCTAAAGAAATTAAGTTTTCTCAACTTAAATTATCATGTTTTATCATGAAAAACGTGATAATTTAAGTTGAGAAAACTTAATTTCTTTAGGTGTTACCAATTTAAGTAATTTTTTTAAGTTGATCCAACTGTTCACTGTAAAAAGTGAACAGTTGGATCAACTTAAAAAAATTAAGTTGTACTGCAGTACAATCACAACATAGGTTTATTTGAATCAAAGCAAAAATAATTAGCTATGAAATAGAAAAGAAAAGACATCAAAACATCAAATGCAGTGTTCCTCAACTTGCTTGCTTGTACTGTAAGAAACAGAACAGGAGTGATTATCTATACAGTGCAGTACTGTCAATACTGTACATAGTCTGAAGAGGTGGTACAGTATTTGGGACCATAGACACAGTGTCTGATGAAGCATTATGATAAAATATTAGGCTACATCCATGGATAGTGTAGTCTTGGTTCATGCTCCACGCTAATTGGTGACAATGAATCTTGTTATCTTGAAACTTTCATGATTTAAACATGGAAGATTGTTTGTCTGTTTCCATACAACTATGCATTCAGAGTAATGCAATAGTTACTTATCATTTTGAGCAGTTGTATCAATTGATAGTTAGATCATTGTAAGGAAATGAATAGACACTCATTTGAAATGTAATGTGTGAATTGCCTTTTGAAATAGTAATACTTTGATGTTAAGTTGTGTCATATTGAACAGGTGATTTTTGTTGAATGAACAAATGATCTAAGTTTTATGTGTATTGTATCCAAGCAATTGAGAAAAGGGTTAGAGTTTTGAAAAATGTGCATTTTGATCATTGGTTGTGAGTTTTGTGTCTAGAGTTGTGAAAAATTACATCAAGGTTCTGAAAATAGTAACAAAGTGATTGTAAAAAACTGTAAAAGATGAATTGAAACAAAATTAATTCATTAAAACTAGATCCATGATGGGAACGCCTAAAAGGTTCTACATATGAAGACAGAACCCTTTAAAGTTCTATTTAGAACCTTTTCTTCTATTGACATTTCCAGGCCAGTTTCTGGAAATAGAGCAGAAATTCCAATGACATTTTTTACAATAAATATTTAAAAAATAGACAATGCACGTTTTGCACATTTTAAATAATTCACAGACCGTTGCATCATCAGCATGTTTAAAACACGGCCTGTCTCTTACAGTTTTACATTCAAGTACTTACGCCTATCATCAAAACACAGTGTAGCTTTACCTTTTTATCGGCTTTCTTTGGCAAGTTCAAACCTGAAGGTTTCGATTCTGACGAAAACTCCTCAGCACCAGTCGTGTTGCTTGGATTGGCGGGCTTCTTCATCCAGGGATTTAAACTGTGCTTGAGTCTCTCATTATGCAACAGAACTGCCCGGAGGTGACGTGCCGCTAGCAAACACTATTTCTCCTGCCTGGTCCAGAACACATGCAGCTGTCCTCCATTTTCTCTCCTGAATAACACAGGGTGTGTCACACTTCATCAGCGAGTCCGAGCTGCTTCAGGATTTACTTTCCATCTCACCTTCTCACACAGAGCAAACATGAAACTATTCATTCTCAACCAGCATCTCACATTACATCCTTTTCAGAGCTCGGAATAAAGGATCTACATAATGCACCCATTAATAAAGCTTTCCAGTAGAGTCTTTCTCCTTCATGCAGAATGAAAGAATTCCTGGCAGCTTTGCATGTGATGATTCACTGTTTCCTCGAGTTAATCTAAGAAAACATCTGTCTTGTCAAACGATAATACCCTGTGTGTGTTGTTAGATTGTCTTTAGATAAACACTGTCCACATATGGCTTTTCCAACACTTACACTCGACTTAGAGTCCTGAACGGTTTACAGTAAGTCACGTTTAAAGAAAGAGAGAGTGAAAAGGAGATTACCTGTTAGTGTTTGTCATGCTGAGAGTCAGTGAAGCACATGTCCATCTCACGGTCCACTCGTCTGAGGATCTCAGGGATCACTCGTGGACTGTGGGGTTGGGCTTGCCGAATACACAGAGGTTGCCAAAGCCACAAGACGGTGTCCTCAGCATCTTGCTATGCATGAGCCGCTAAGCCAAGAAGGAAAATGTTAACTGGAACAATGTGAGGCGGTCAATAAAAAATATGAGGCAAGCACATGACTCGACCATGACCATTTATGAACTTTCTCCGCTGACTTTCTATGATGTTTTAATGACGCTGAGTTTTAAAGGCAGCTGTCTGACTCTGAGATGCGGGAACATGGTTTGTGTAACATTAGCAACACATTATTAGCTGTTTGATAATGTAGTCAAGCCAAATGCTAGTCATATTAATTACCGTCATGTGTCCGACTTTGTAGAGAGCGATACAAAAAAGCATTCTGATACATGGACTTGTAGACGAGCCTTTATAATTCACTCTTCCTCTTCTAAATCAGTTTCTACACAGTTATACAGTAAAGTTGAGTGAGTATCAGCTATTCTGAGCTGGTGTGAGTGAGTGGAGACGGGGCTAATTTGCATATTCATGCATATTCAACCGTCACAGGACCTAAAATATAAGTTTTATACCTTTATGTAAATTTGAACTAAAATCTTGGTCATGAGCATGTTGCGTTTTGACAGAACTACACTCACAAACAAGCCAACTACTCATATCATGCAATGAATCATTCAAACTTTCCCTTTTTTTCTTTCTTTCTTTTTTTAACCTTTTTTGAGGCGTAATACATTCAATGACCAGAGGAGGCGAAATGAATCCTCTTCTTTTTTTAATGTGTTACAAATGCAAACATGTGTGTTAATTATTCAACAGAAGCAACAAGTCACTGGTTAGTAGGTTTGTTATATAAAGTGAAAGAAATGGACCGTTTCCACCATTGTTGCCAAATATGCAGATTCGTTGAACACATGTTGACCTGTGTGTGTGTCACACTGTAAATATCACAGTCAACCTGCCAATAGAGTTTACAGAAAATATGCAACACGTAGAAATATAAAAGCATTTAAAACATTTCTGAATTGTATACATTTAATATTCAAACATAGATCTCGCTGCATTTCTGGAAAGTTTATAATAATATTCTTTCTAAGTGCCTGCACGAGTATAACTGTAAATATTAACATTACATCTCACTGTACATATTTGGTTACACTGTATTTCGATAGTCCACTTTATACCGTTGCACCTACATGTCAACTTACTTTCATTAGATTATTAGACTGTAGTAGACTAGCAGTGTTAGTTATTAGAGTTAGGGTTAGTAGAATAAGTTGACATGCACTTGAAAAGTTACTTATAGTCAGTAGAATATCTGTTGAGAAGCAACACAATAAAGAGTTAGTAGATATTAAGCTGACAGTCTACTAATACTCTATAATACTCTAATGAGAGTTAGTTGGAATGTTGCAAAGTTGCATGACTCATAGTCAACAGAAAGTCTAAAGTCGACCACAATAAAGAGTTACCAAATATTTTTTCGAATCATTTACTGTAAATAATGAATGTATTTCGTAAATTGTAAATGTATTTCGATTGTAAACTGTTAATGATTGCTCAAACACATTTCTTGGAATTATGACTCATTTTCTTGAAACTCTAAACACAAATTCCTAACTTCTTCTCACCCATTTCCCCAAACTTCCTATTTTCAGGTCAAAATGAAGCTGTCCACTCAAAACCATTCAATCTTCACATCTGACATCATCTTCACCCCTCTGACATCACACACAAGCCCTCAAAAACACACACACTACAACATAGTCTTACACACTGGTGAGATAAATTCAAAACAATACTACACAAAAGTTCTGAAGAACACCTACACCTGTTTCTGATGGAGGCGACGGGGAAGCGACTCGTGTTTGGCTGAACTCGTCGACACCAACATGGTCAACTAGAGTAGCACTAATTTCATCCGAGACTGCTTGTCTCCTTTCCCTCCTCCCTCCTCTTCCTCCTCCTCCTTCACCTCCTCCTCTTTGTCCTCATCCTCTTCCTTCTCCTCCTCCTCCTTCTCTTCCTCCTCCTCCTTCACCTCCTCCTCTTCCTCCTCCTCCTTCACCTCCTCCTCTTTGTCCTCATCCTCTTCCTTCTCCTCCTCCTCCTCCTCCTCATCCTTCACCTCCTCATCCTCTTCCTTCTCCTCCTCCTTCACCTCCTCATCCTCTTCCTTCTCCTTCACCTCCTCCTCCTCCTCTTTCTCCTCCTTCACCTTCCCCTCCTCCCCCTTCTCCTCTTCCTCCTCCTTCTCCTCTTCCTCCTCCTTCACCTCTTCATCCTCCTCATCCTTCACCTCCTCCTCCTCTTCCTCCTCCTTCACCTCCTCCTCCTTCACTTCCTCCTCCTCGTCCTCCTCCTCCTTCACCTCCTCCTCTTCCTCCTCCTTCACCTTCTCTTCCTCCTCCTTCACCTTCTCCTCTTCCTCCTTCTCCTCCTTCTCCTCCTCCTCCTTCACCTCCTCCTCATCCTCTTCCTCCTCCTTCACCTTCCCCTCCTCCCCCTTCTCCTCTTCCTCCTCCTTCTCCTCTTCCTCCTCCTTCACCTCCTCATCCTCCTCCTCCTCTTCCTCCTTCACCTCCTCTTCCTCTTCCTCCTCCTTCACCTTCTCCTCTTCCCCCTCCATCACCTTCTCCTCTTCCTCCTTCACCTCCTTCTCCTCCTCCTCCTTAACCTCATCCTCTTCCTCCGCCTTCACCTTCCCCTCCTCCCCCTTCTCCTCTTCCTCCTCCTTCTCCTCTTCCCACTCCTTCACCTTCTCCTCTTCCTCCTTCACCTCCTTCTCCTCCTCCTCCTTCACCTCCTCCTCATCCTCTTCCTCCGCCTTCACCTTCCCCTTCTCCCCCTTCTCCTCTTCCTCCTCCTTCTCCTCTTCCTCCTCATCCTTCACCTCCTCCTCCTCCTCCTTCTTCACCTCCTCCTCCTCTTCCTCCTCCTTCACCCCCTCATCTTCCTCCTCCTTCACCTTCTCCTCTTCCTCCTCCTTCACCTTCTCCTCTTCCTCCTTCTCCTCCTCCTCCTTCTCCTCCTCCTCCTTCTCCTCTTCCTCCTTCACCTTCTCCTCCTCCTTCTCCTCTTCCTCCTCCTTCTCCTCCTTCACCTCCACCTCCTCATCCTCCTCCTTCATTTCCTCCTCCCTCTTCCTCCTCTTCCTCCTCAACCTTCACCTCCTCCTCCTCCTCTTCAACCTTCATCTCCTCCTCCCTCCTCCTCCTCCTCCTCCTCCCCCCTCATCCTCTTCCTCCTCCTCCTTATCTTCTACCTCCTCTTCCTCCTCAACCTTCACCTCCTCCTCCTCAACCTTCACCTCCTCCTCTTCATCCTTCACCTCCTCCTCCTCTTCTTCCTTCATCTCCTCCTCTTCCCTCCTCTTCCTCCTCAACCTTCACCTCCTCCTCTTCATCCTTCACCTCCTCCTCCTCTTCTTCCTTCATCTCCTCCTCTTCCTCCTCAACCTTCACCTCCTCCTCCATCCTCCTATTCCTCCCCTCCCTCCCTCCCTGTTCTGACTTGAGTGAACAATATAAAACGGTTTGACAACGATGTGCTTAAAACTGAGAAGTTTTTCCTTTGAGTTTTCCGCGTACAGACGACACCATTGTCAAAATTATCCCCATTCACACGGATCATCATTGTCTTCAGAGATTCGGGTTTTTGTTGTTTACATGGAGTCCGTTTTCAAAAACGTTTGCGTTTTCAGGCACAAAAACGACGTTGTCGTGTAAACGAACGGCCAAAACGCATAAAAAGTATTACGTTTTTAGTTGAAAATGGTATCGAGTGAACAGCCCCTTAGTTTGTTTCCATGATTCCTAGTATGTTCTAATTTGTTGCCATGGCAACTCATTGTTTAATTTGAGTTAAGGTGATGATACACAGGGCAACTTTTTGAGCAATGTTGCTGGGCAATGTTGCCGTTAACGGGCAACCAGATGAGACACAGGGCCCACGACCGATCTAAATGATCCAGATAGAAATGTATTGCCCATGTTCAATGAGAAAGTGCCCAAGCAACAATCACTCTGCAAGATTGCCCAGCAACATTGCTCAAAAAGTTGCCCTGTGTATCATCACCTTTATGGTTAGTAGAATAAGTTGACATGCACTTGCAAAGTTACTTATAGTCAGTAGAATATCTGTTGAGAAGCATCAAAATAAAGAGTTAGCAGATATTAAGCAGACCGTCTACTAATACTCTATAATACTCTAATGAGAGTTAGTTGACATGTAGTTGCAAAGTCAACAGAACGTCTAAAGTGGACCATTGAAATAGTGTTACCAAATATTTTTCTAATCATTTACGTAAACAATGAATGTATTAAGACCAGTTATCATGTTTTGCTGATATATGAATATTACTAAAATTATGTTTATAACCTCCTCAGAAGCTCCATTTGCGAGAGCAGAGAGTCACACACTGGGGCAAAATAAAGTGGCTCAGCAAACCTCCTTATCTCATTCCCACAGTCATGGATAATATATCGATATCTGAATATCAGCATGACATGTACGTTTTTTACATATAGTTGTGCAAAGAAATTCAAAAGTAGGCCATCTTTGTTTGGACCATGAGAAAGAAAAGGGCAATGTTATTTGAAAAGTTGTTTCTGTCTTCAAGTTCCTCATGTGGTTTGACACGTGTTGGAAAACAGTCATAGAAGTGCTGAAGTGCAGAATCGTGTGGTTGTGGTGGCACGGATATGACAAATGCCAGAACTGAACGTTTCTGATAAGAGAACACTGTAAAAAAACCCACCTAATTCAACTTGAAAACTTGAGTATAATCTGTATAATCAAAATGGCTTTACAAGTCAAAACATAAAAAAAATGAAAGTTGAAATGTTGTCATATTGATCATATCATTTTTCTTTTTACAAAGATGGTGGAAATGCACAGACGGCGTCATGCTGCATTTTCTCACTGATTCTTGCAGCTCTTTTATTAATCTATATTTTCCAAACTGATCTTATGGCTTCTCCTGCAATATTTATAAACATAAATGACCAAATGAATCATAGCTGAATCAACGTAAGTGAGAAAGACAGCACTATGATGAAAGAATAACTGTAAATCCGGTAACTTATTGTGAAATTCTAGAATTACTGACATCCAATATCACCATTGCACACGTGTGCAAATTTCTTCCTTCGATGACTTAGTACAGATTTTCCACTCAAGGCAGGATCATCAAACTTACAGGACCTTGAAACACAGATCTTGCATGAAAGTTATATTTTCCTGCCTGAAACTGAACACGTGTTGTTCATTCAATAAGGGCTATTTCAGTATCTTAAATTGAATTCTGTCATCCAGAACTAAACTAAAACTAAAATTCCATCTATACAAAATATTTTCTAATTGAGCTCAATTGGTTGTGGCAAGTTGGGCATTTATATTTGGGCAAAGTGTCACATGTGTTTCACTTCTCGAATGAGTGTCAATAAACAGCAGTGTAGGCTATGCTAAATCTGGCAACCCAGCTGTAACAGGACACATTCCACAGCTTTAACCAGTGTTTTGTTAAAGTTAAGATAAAACATTCTTTAAATAACATTTATAGAATGTTCTTGTAACATAATTATTTATGTTGGCTTGAGAAACCATGAGAAAGTCAACATAGTGAAATTTTAAAGACAGTGTGCAATGTGATTTGACATTGGATTATTCCACTTATGTACTTTGAAAACCTACAAACCTGAAACCTGATTTCTTTATGCTATTGCTTGCACTTTGCTTATTGTGAACTTTAACTTGTATACTTTTGCTTTAATAATAAGCTTATTTATTAGAATACAAAATAACATAAAAAAGCCCTACATATACACAAAAAGAAAATGTTCTGAAAACAACATTTTGCGAGTAAAAACAAGGTTATAGAAAAATGTTGTACTAACATCATTGTAACCTTTTAACATTCTAATCACGACAAGAAAACTGAACATTTTAATGTTTTAGAAACATTGTAAATTGCTGTTCCCACATCATTTTTAATAAGCTGTGTAAATCCATATGGATATGTGATAACAATCCACACTATTCGGTACATAAACTGATAAATAAACGTTTTTTGTTTTTTTTTCAGGGGAGATGATGCTTTGTAGTCAACTTGACTTTCATCACAATATCACAAAACATTCTGACAGTTCACCCTGGCCTCAATACATAATAGCCTATCTATAGGCCTATGATGAGTAATATCGAAACTGTAAGGTGTTACCAAACATTCAGGTAAGCTCTACAATCATAAGTGTTTTTTTTTTTTTTTTTTTTGAAGCTTGAGGCCTGATAAGATGGAAAGCACCGTATCTTTCATTCAACCGGGTTGCCAGATCACACAAAACACGAAAATCTTAAAATACCCATCATGTCAGCAGTATTCATATATTAGAAAAACATATTTAGTAATCAAATAAAGAAAATAACGCATACAGTGTATAATGGGTTAACGGGGAACACGTCGCCTCTTACTGTGTCAGGGTGAATTTTAATATTTGGCAACCCCGAGTGAGTCCAGTCGAGGGAAAGCGCAGATCTCCGCGAGACCGAGTCAGGAAATGTTGTTGTTCGGGTTCCGGACGCACATCTGAAGTCGGCCTGAGAGTTTGGGGAAAACCGGTTTGCGACAATGTTAAAGCACCCTGTATTCCAGTTTGGGGTGTTTTACGCCTTATTGTGTCAATATGCCTTTGGTTTTGGTGAGTATCATATTGCTAAAGCTGCTTGTGCTAACGATGTCTATCTATCTCTGTTTATGAGCGCGTGCGTCCATTAATGTGATGTGGGATTTCTGAAATATTCAGTAAAATAACAATTTATACAGTATGTTTTAAATAATCGCCACTTGTGTTTTAGCTGTAGGCTATTATTCAAATGCGTGGATCATTTCTGGTAACCGAGCTGTGGTTCCCATATCATATCATTTCCCAAATCTGGGAAATGTAACGTTAAGTGTTTTACTGTTGTGATTCCCCTGCCCGAAAATGCATTCTCGTCTGGGCTGTTTTTGAGTTCAATCTTTATTTAAAAAAATAGCCTAGAATATAAAATATATTGGGATTCAAAATAGTTCACATTTTGTTGTTTAAAAAATAATTCTAGAACCTGTGTGGTGTAAGCGAGTGTTTATGTAGGCCTATGTGCGCACACATTCAGACGGTCTCCTTCATAATGTTTGTTTTTCAGTATGGCATATCTTACTAAGAGAGTCGTAGTCGAGGGACTTTATTTGTAATGTAGCCTGATAAAAAATGTTCCTCCTGCTCACCAAGAACAAAGACTGCATTGTTTACTGTGCTAACGGTACTTTATTCTTAACAAACAAAGGCATCGCCACATTATTACACTGATAATTGACCAACCAAAAAGTGCTAAAGCGATATTTGGGAGGCGTTTTCTTCATATTAATAAATGACTGAGGCGGCTTCAACTCTTTTGTAAGTGTTTAATAGGGCCTATACCAGGGGTATTCAATTAATACTGTACTACTGTAATAATACTGAATGTGGGTTCAGGGTTTTCCTCTTGAAGTCTGGACCATTTTTATTTTTTGCTTAAAATAAGTATCTACTAAAACCAAACAAACAATGTACATAATAATCAAAACGCCTTCATTATGAGCAGAAAACAAAGTTAACTAGTCATTTCAAAGTTTGTTGTCTTTCCTTGCCATTTACAAATAGCCTAATTTTCCCAATTAGGCTATAACTATGTTTATTTTGAAATGCTCTTAACATGTTGATTAATAATGCTAACACGTCTTGTCACAAATCTGGTTTAAACGGTCATAATAAAATAACTATATTTGTAGCATTGTTGTTTTCTGCAGTGGTTTAGCGAAAGTATCGATCTATTTTACTGCTCACTGTGTTTCTGCTACTGTTGTAATAACCCTTCCTTTGACGTATTTGCCTCTAGATGAAAATATTAGAGTGGATATAGAGACAAAAGATCATTATCATAAATGACCTTAAACGCTTGTGGTGTAAACTACTCCGTTGTTTCGACTTGCTGCTCACTTTAACTACAGTAAAATGGTGCTACAGTTATTATTATGTGTTGCGGTGTTGTTGGAATTGAATATGACTGGCCTGTAGCTTTTTGGTAAGCCAGCCAAAACACCACTTTATTATATCACCTGTATATTACCCTAAAGCTTCCACTAAGAAAAATAGTCCATTACAACATAGCCTACTAATCAACTTAGGAACAAGACAAAAACTGCAGTGCATTACCGCAGTTATACTCTAGTCCTGATGTTCATTCACTATGGTTGATAACTGAGGCGCTTGATGGCGTCAGTTGCTTTTGTACGAAACAAGAGCAAGTCTGCGATGTGACGTGATATTAATACTAATAATAATTAGTGGGAATATCTGAGTGCCATGATCGATCCGTCTGAATCAAGAACTCCAGAGAGCTGTGATAAATGACCTTAGAGCTGTGATAAATGACCTTAGAGCTGTGATAAATGACCTTAAACGCCATGATCGATCTGTCTGAGTCAAGAACTCCATAGAGCTGTGATATGTAATAAGATGTGTAATAAGATATGTGCTTCTGTAGAAAAAAAAACTATTCCCAGACAGCAAACGTGTTTTATAAAGAGCACTTTGTCTGGAAAGCATCTAATCAAAACAAGTTACGTCAAGCCACATTTACTTACAATACAGACTGTTTCAAAGCATCTTTACAGTGATAACAGGGAAATATTGCAACAAAGTTTGTTTCGGATAGCAGATCTAAAAGAAAACAGCGTCATAGTCCAGCTCAAGTAAGTTCAGTGAGTTAATTTCTGTTGTAAAAAAAGTTATTGATTTAGTTCATTTATCTATTCAGTTTCCAGATTCCTGGTAGAGAGCAGCATTAATCTTAAGAAGCAATCCATTAGTCAGAGAAGTTGCTGTAAGCATTTAAGAGAGGACAGTGCAGGCCGTCCATCATCAGACATCAGGAATGACGTAATGGAGGACAAATCTGCAGTGCTGTGTTATATATTGTAACTTTATTTTCATTATAACACTCGCCAACCCGCCAAATGCGGGTAAAAATCAACTGTGGTGGGGGAACTCACTTTGCTGGGGAAGTTCGTGTAGACAAATCTGCGCAGATTTAGCGCAAATCCTAGTGAGTCATCATGATTGCGCAGAATCTGCTCATATCTGGCTTACTTGAACACACATCACTACGCAACAAATAATGGCGTGCTTGTTCATTTGTATTGAAGCAATAGCGAAGATTAAAAAGCATAAAAAAGACAGTGTTATTTTCCCATATCCTACATTTTCTTGATGTTCTTTGTACTGTATTGATCTGTCCACATAAAACACAAATAGGATAAAAGAGGAAGGGTGGAGATGCTGGATGACAGGATTTTGTGAATAAAAAATGAATGTATGAAATCCAAATTATAAATATTTTATATATATATATAAGCTGTGACGTAGTTAATCTGTTTTAGGCTATTTCTTCTTTTTTTCTTTTCTTTTTTTTGGTTCTGAATGGCCGGTAACCTAAAAATTTAATTTCAATTTAATTTAATTTAAAAAGTTTAATTTAATTTAATTTAAAAAGTTAATTTCACACGCGTAATAACACGCGAGTAACACTGAGTAACGCGCGAGTAACGCGCGAGTAAGACTGAGTAACACGCAAGTAACACGCGAGTAGCACGCGAGTAGCACGCGAGTAGCACGCGAGTAGCACGCGAGTAGCACTGAGTAACACGCGAGTAGCACTGAGTAACACGCGAGTAGCACTGAGTAACACGCGAGTAGCACTGAGTAACACGCGAGTAGCACTGAGTAACACGCGAGTAGCACTGAGTAACACGCAAGTAGCACTGAGTAACGCGAGTAACACGCAGTAACACTGAGTAGCACTCGAGTAACGTGCGAGTAACGCTGAGTAACACGCGAGTAACACGCGAGTAACACGCGAGTAACACGCGAGTAACACGCGAGTAACACGCGAGTAACACGCGAGTAACACGCGAGTAACACGCGAGTAACACGCGAGTAGCACTGAGTAACACGCGAGTAACACGCGAGTAACACGCGAGTAACACGCGAGTAACACGCAGTAACACTGAGTAGCGCTCGAGTAACGCTCGAGTAACACGCGAGTAACACTGAGTAACACGCGAGTAGCACTGAGTAACACGCGAGTAACACGCAGTAACACTGAGTAGCGCTCGAGTAACGCTCGAGTAACGCTCGAGTAACGCTCGAGTAGCACTGAGTAACACTGAGTAGCACTCGAGTAACGCGCGAGTAACGCTCGAGTAACGCTCGAGTAACGCTCGAGTAACGCTCGAGTAACGCTCGAGTAACGCTCGAGTAACACTGAGTAACACGCAGTAACACTGAGTAACACGCGAGTAGCACTCGAGTAGCACTCGAGTAACGCTCGAGTAACGCTCGAGTAACGCTCGAGTAACACTGAGTAACACGCGAGTAACACTGAGTAACACGTGAGTAACACTAGGTTTGAGTGTCAGTGTGTGTCTGGAGCATAGACTGTAAAAAAAGATGGACGACGCCCCTTCGCTCTCTTCCATTGATGAGAACTGAAGCCGCCAGTGTCCCGATATGGCGCTGACATATTGGAACTTGAGTCTGCGCAGTAGCGATTTCGGGACCAGACCTGCGCAGTCGTGAGCAGGAAGTAAAGCCGTGAAATCAACGCTCCGCCCTCACTCTCGCAGGGAAAGTGCATTCTGCACACTTTTTTAACATTGATTGCAGTACGACAAGAGGCTTATTAAAATAAATGAAATACAATCACCTCAGTCCTCCGAAGATCCCGAAAAAAATGTCCGTTGGTGCTTCAGTGACTACTTCACTCGGAGAATCTGTCAATCACAGCTGTCAATCATGACGTTACACCACCGCATCACGTAACTAACTAAAAACCAACTTATTTTTGAAACAGACACTTGAACTTACATCAGCGTGATAAAAACGACAGCAAATGACAGAAACCACCTTTGGAAAAAGATATTTGAAGTGTAATTTAATTGTTTAGTTGGTCTCGCGTCCCGTTGAATAACACGGGGAGGCGGGGCTTATGACCTATACTAGGACCAGTCACCGGGGGGCGATCGAGACGTTTTGGCTTCACTTTTCAGGGCTTGTGCGGCACGCTTGGTCTGGAGCTGCTGTGCTGTTGGCAACTAACAACGTTTAACGTGAAAAACGCTTAACGTGGCTTAATGTACTAATACAGTGATATTAAAAGACAAAACTCAACAAACACCTTATTGATAAACCATAGGCCTACTATGTACAAAAAATCAGATGAGCCCAGAATTTGAATGCAATGCGTTTAATTACACATTAAGCATAACTTTACTAGTATGATGTTTACTGAGTTTGGTCTTTTAATAACACTGTCTAGTACATTAAGCCATGTTAAGCGTTTTTCACGGTAAGCGTTTTAGAATGTCCCCTAACAACCAACTCTTGTTTGTAATTACTATTGTGTACTGTATGTTAATTTTTTTGTGCTTCCTTGTCATTCTTTCATCATCTGCGCTTTATTTTTCGTGAAGCGTTACTCCGTTGCGCTTCTGCTATGATAAACAGACATCCACTCTTGTGAGTGTTAGGGAGAGTCGCGCTGACGATTGCTAGAGAATGCTATATATATATATATATATTAGGGCTGTCAAACGATTAATCGCATCCAAAATAAAAGTTTGTTTTTACATAATACATGTGTGTGTACGGTGTATAATTATTTTTTATATATAAGTACACACACATGCATGTATATATTTAAGAAATATTTGCATGTATATACTGTGTATATATATTTATATTATATATAAATATTTTATATATAAATAACACATTTTCTTAAATATATATATGCATGTGTGTGTATTTATATATAGAAAATAATTATACTCCGTACACAGACATAAATTATGTAAACACAAACTTTTATTTTGGATGCGATTAATCGTTTGACAGCCCTAATATATATATATATATATATATATAATGATTAAAATCTCAGTATTTCTAATTATGTTTATCTGAAGATAGAATAATCTATCTATAATGTAACTTTTAGTTTAAAGTCGGCATGAGACGGAAGTTGAGATTGTCATTTTTTTCCTTGTTGTGACGTATATCCGAGTGAAACGGCTTCTGAAATTAGAAAAAAATGTAGAGCGGGGCTTGATTTCGTCCTTCGGGAATTGATTGGATCGTTGGAGGTTGGGCGTTGCAAACAAAATGGAGGCAGATTTGAATGCCAGTTTACATTCAGTTGTGGAGGATTTCTCTCCACCGGACTCCCCACCGTTACCCTCCCTTTCGCCATGGCACGTGACGGAAAGAGAAGAGAGGTCGTTTCGAGGGGGGAGGGAAGGGTAATGTATTTGATTAAAGATTATAAGGGTACATGAATTTAAAAAAAATAATGAAGTGCACAGATAAATCATTTATAATAAACACTACAATATTACATATAAAAAGAAAATTTGTCAAATTTGATTTCATGCCGACTTTAAAGTTTTAAAAGTTTTACATGCAGGTTCTTGCATTTCTCCTGCCTTCAGCACATCGGATGGCTTGCAGAGGCAGATTTCCCTTTACTTTAGGGTTCACTTAGCACTAGTCAGCAGGGATTATATTTCTATTGAACTCCATAGTGTCGGTTTGCAGTGGGTCTCAGATGACTGTAGTTTGGCTTTAGAGCTCAAACGTTTGTTCGTATGATTGCTTGTGTTTGCGTGAGAATGTTTCTCTCATTTCTCTCATTTCTCTCTCTCGCTGTTTCACTTCCTTCCTGTTGTTCTTTTCATTCCTTTGTTTCTGTCTCTTGTATTTCTTTCTCAATTCTTGTTTGCACCAAGTGTGCCAGTCAGCCAGCCGATGTCTTGGCCAGAGTTTGCTGTTGAATGTACAGTATGGGTGCTATTTATCGTGGCACAGACTTTGGTTTTATTTTCACACATGTGTCACAGTAAAACCACAGCTAGGTCTGATGTGAGCGGGTGTGAAAATGTCACTCATCACACGTGGTTACAGCTGCAAATCAGTGTGGCCTTTAGCATTGTTCGACTGCGACGCTGCTTCTCTGGCTGAAATCAGAAGACGAAATAAACAGCGAACAAACACAGGCTTTTATAAGCAACCGCCTACTGCTGTTTTACATTCCCTGCACCCATGGCAAGGCACAAATAAAACCCTTTTATTTTAGCCAAAAGAATAATGTCAAAGGGTCACAAAGGTGGCATGTGATCTCAGTTCTTTGGCAAGGCTGTATATATATATATATATTTATTCCCACTGAAATACTCTCACATCAAAACTAAACTGCACTGTGTTAACAGCACTAACTTCCTCTTCAGTGCGAAAACTGATTTCTGCTTTCTAAATTTCACTTCTCTTCAACAAAGTTTTCTCATACAAGTCCGATTTTTTTTTTTTTATTAGGTTGATTTTCATTGATAATTTGGCAACTTTTTCCTCAAAATGACTATTCAGAAACCACATTATGAGCTTTGCTCAACTGTCTCGCAGTCGAAATATGTCTAGATGCTGTTAGTTACTTGCTAATGTTATGTCCGAATGGTTTAACAATTAACACTACAAAAAAAACATCTCATTCCACTGTTTATAAAGAAAAAAAGTCAAGAAGACATTGTTTTTTGCACTATTGAGTGGTGTAACATTTCATAGTCTAACATCAATGATAAAATCTCCCAGTTATGGCTTTGTGGTTTTTTTTTTAATGTACTAATTTTTATGAGCATTTTTATCTCTAATTGCTTAAATGATTGAGTTTTTCCCCTCAAATCAGAGTACTCATCATCATAACCAATGTTGTCACTCAGTTTACTATGTAAAAACGTAGTTAAAATGATCGAGTCCTAACACGTAATCTACCAGGAGTCTGTGGTAATGTCTCTACTCTCGAGTGTGTTTTACGCCTTCATATTGTGCAAGAGAAGCTTTTCCTGTGACTAGCCACCACTTCCTCAGATCAAGACGACCCCGTTAAGCTGAAATAGCATGCAAAACAATGAACAAAAATAACATGTATTTGTCTAACACCAGACAAAATACAAAGACAGACATCCCAACCTGCAAAAGGTCATTTCAGGGAGGTATCCCGAATATATATATTTTATATATAAAAATTATAAATATATAAAAACATAATACATCATTTCTATAGGCTATAGGCCTATGCAATTATTTGTTAATAATATTACAATATGTAGATTACTTTTACTATTTATATAAGCTGCTTGTACTATTCATGTAAACTGCTTTTATTTATATTCCATTGCAGCTTTGAACAGGTCTAAGGGAGTTTGTTGTCTTCATGTAGCCTTGGCAACTAGCCGGCCTGAATAATATGCACATGCATGAAATGAAACTGGTTGAACTCACCTCAACACGTCTTTTACAATCATTTAACCCGCCATGGGCAATGCTGAAGTCACTGTTACGAACTGTACAGCGTGCAAGACTATCATTATGTTTTACTCTTATAAGACAGGGGTACACTTTCGTGTAGTCTGGCGTAATGTGTCTATACTTTCATTTTTTGGGGCACTCTCCCTCTGCCATGGCGCTCCTGTGTATACTGTATACTTGTATACCTGAAAAACTTAAAGCCGTGTTTATTTCATATCTCTCTTTATCATATTGCATTTATTTGTGCCATTGGTTGAAATTAGTTTGTTTGCTTATTTGCTCTCATTTTATAACGGTCCTTTTACTTTATTTTGCTTTAAAGAAAAGTCGATTTTTCTACTCTTCTTTGAAAGAAAATCAGTATTGTCAGGTCACACTTGTAAAAAAAAAGAAAAGAAAATTGCAATAGGTGCATCTTTAATTATTAAAACATATTTTTGAAAAGACATTTGAATATAGCCATCATTTATATTTGTCTGCTAAACTCATTTCAAACATGTATGCATCATATCATGTGATTCAAACCTCAAAACTTTTATCAAGGAAATGACGCATGTCTGAAAAATGCCTCAACATTTCAGTACCTGTTAAGCAATACTGGAAGAAACTGTTGTTGTAATCATGAGTTTGCAATGGCGTCTAAATCTGAGTCTAACCTGCGTTTGTTTTTCTACAGTTCCTTCTGCAATAAACGTCAGTGTTGTGTGTCACAACTTTGTGAATGTGCTTTACTGGAACTACAGTGATCCAGCTGATCAGATGAGGTTCAGTGTACTGGTCGATTCTTACGAAAGGTACGTGTGTGTGTGTGTGTGTGTGTGTGTGTGTGTGTGTGTGTGTGTGTGTGTGTGTGTGTGTGTGTGTGTGTGTGTGTGTGTGTGTGTGTGTGTGTGTGTGTGTGTGTGTGTGTGTGTGTGTGTGTGTGTGTGTGTGTGTGTGTGTGTGTGTGTGTGTGTGTGTGTGTGTGTGTGTGTGTGTGTCAAAAGCAGCTGATGAAAACAATTTCAGAAAATCATGTGACATTTCCTAATCACAAGATGCTCATTCTGTCTCATGTATCTGCAGTGGTGGTCCCCAAACCGTCGACACTTCCCAGATGTTCCTTGATATCAGCAACTACAGCAACGACGCGGCTGATGATTATATTGTGGATGTGACGGCATATGTTGGACAAGAGAAATCTAAACCTGCCTCCATTAAATTCACATACAGCGAAGACTTTTATAATGAGAAAACGCATAAATATAAATGTAAGTTCTCTGAGTAGAACTTAATAATATAGATACAGTATTATACTTTTTTTTTTTTTACAGTGAAATTAGGGTTTGCATGGCACTAATGATGATGAAACACTTGATATTTACTATACTTGTACATCCGCAATTTATTCATCCCAAAACGGAAATTCAAAACTTTATTAGTCTTTTGATTATTCTTAAGTGTGTTATAGTTTTAGTAA
Organism: Squalius cephalus; assembly: GCF_949319135.1. NCBI lineage: Eukaryota > Metazoa > Chordata > Actinopteri > Cypriniformes > Leuciscidae > Squalius > Squalius cephalus. The sequence goes on along the minus strand of NC_137142.1, from coordinate 3,849,903 downwards.
AGATTAAGCTTAAATATCTCAGAAAATCTTGATTGATGAGATGTTCAACTGACAGTAGGCACGTTTCCATTACAGATTTGCGCAAAACTTTTGCGATTTTTTTTTCTCCTTTTTTTTCTTCTAAATGTCGACAAAAAACTATTGCAAAATGACGGCGTTTCCATTAACCGATGTTATGCGACTAAAACTTCATTTTTTTCCTCTCGCGATCAGTAAAATCATTCAAAAATGGAGGTTTATGTACTATATCCCAGCCAGTGCACTAGCTATTATTATTAATGGAAGGAGATGTATGTGTGTTTTCCAAGCAGTAATGGTAAGGAACGACCCTTATTACACTTGTGAGCGGCACATATGAGGAGTTTCTGGGTGTTTCTCCCTCAGATCTGCTTCGAGGTCTTGATTGTGGCATTTCTTTGAGGTTTAGAATCCATTATTGCTGTAATTATTTTGTCTTATATGAATTCTTAAGAACCCCGTCTCATATTCTGTCCAAACACACCGCGTCGTCTACGTCAGCTGACCTGTAAATGCGCAAAACTGTTTCAATTGCATTTTTGCGAAATATTTCTTTTTCGAATTGCCTGTAAAACCACCTCATGCGAGTGCAAAACCTTTTTTGCGATAAATGGGAGTTTTTGCGAAAATTGCGTGTTTCCATTAAGCGTATTTTCAAATCGCAATTTCAATTTGCGCAATTTGAAGGGTAATGGAAACGCCGGCTAGTTATGATGAAGGGTGTAACGGTACACTCATGTCACGATACACTACTATTGCGATACTTTAAACAAAAATAAACTGCTGATTTTAATGCTAGATTTGATATTACATCAGGAATGGACTTGAATAGGCTTGGACTTGGTCATGGTCCCCAATTCACACAACATTCATGATTCTGAAGTTGAAAACACAGAATTATGTTCGACACGCTAGACTCTGTCCCTGACCACATATAAATAACGTAGGCCCGTTTTACTGGTAATATCAGTCACTAAAACCACAATGTCCCATCTCTCCCTCTATTAATGCACTTATATGACAAAAAGAAACCCTGAATCATCATACTACTAAAACTACAAACGTGATTCAGTGATTTAAATGTGCTTTGACTTTGAGTGCCGCTCTTCAGATGATCAGTCAGTTCTAATCAGAATGACTGTTCCCAAACTTAAAAGAGTTTGTTCATCCAAAAATTAAAAGTCAGTCTGCATTTGCTCACTCCCATGTCGTTCATGCGCACGCACATCCACTTGAACATCCGTGTTAACGACTGTATGTGCTTTGATCAGTAAATCTGTTTATCATAATAAGCAAACTCTATATCACGATTCATATAGTTCACATCACTGATACATATTTTCGCATTTTGATATCACGATATTCGTTAGACCCCTCTTGGTGACGTCATTAATACTGACTTGATTGGTTCTTTCAGTGCGGCATTTGTTTAACCAAATATCTGCCTTTATTTCATTTACACACAACCAAAGCCTATAAACTTCCCTATAACTTTAATTCTTATCTTTTTAATTTAATTCTTATCGCTTATTGGTATTTAGTGTTGGAATTCATCTTCCTTAGTCTCTTGCAAGATTAATTTTAATATTACAGTTTTTTGTCCTTGTTGTCTTGACTGTATAAGCAATATTGTGCTTTTTTCCCCAGGCTCTTTGGACTTCCCAGCTGTAAATACATCTGTCCACAAAAATGAGATTGAAGTGTCTTTTTGGCACCCTTCCATATTTTATGAGCTGGATATTCCGGAGGAATTCAAGTACACGGTCACATATGATCAGGTCGGAAATGCAGTCAAAAAACATTGATAGAGGTGTAATCGCAAAGACTCCTCCATGTTACATTTTTCTTTTCTGAAATCACTATTCTATTCTCCGTCTTCAGGAAACGTTTGAAGACTCATGTTTTGAGGATGAGGATCTGTGCATTGCAGAAATCCACCTTAACCAAAGCATGGCCGGACAGTGTGTTGAGTTGAGGTTTGAAGGGAAGATCGCTGCTATTCCTACACACACCTCCAGAAACGTCTGTGTCCCTCAGCTGAAGCCCCACACCGGTAAAACGCTGCAGATATTGAGATTTCTTGCTTGCACAAGATAAAGCCCACACATGAGCTGGGTTTGAAATCTCCTCACTGACTCTTCCATGTCATGTAAGTCACTACATGAGAAAGAGTGAGCGAAGGTTAGTGTAAAGGGATGCACCGGTGTGAACATTTTGGCCGATAACGATAATTCTTTATATTTGAAAGCCGATCACCGATATATTGGCCGATAAATCTAAATCTAAATTTTTTTTTTTTTTGAGAGCCTGATTACAAAAACAAAAGTTTCTTAGACTTTTGTTTTTGTAATCAGGCTCTCAAAAAATATATAAGATTTAGATTTAGATTTATCAGCCAATATATCGGTTATCTGTCATAAATTATAATTGTGTGCTTGTAATTTTCTCATTATAATTTTATGTAGCCGTTATGACAGATTTGCACTTACTTTACTGTATTTTCCTTTTTTAAGTGAATCATATTTCAAGCAACTCAAAACCAGCTGAAGGAAATAATCCATCATATATATCGGTTTTAATATATCAGCCAAATTTTCTTAATGCGCCGATAACGATAACATTAAAAATTAACATATATCGGTCGATAACGATATGGTGGCCGATGTATCGCGCATCCCTAGAATATGGACACTGATGTCACATTCATGCACCAGAGACGACTGTGAAACACTTTAATCACAAACGGTTTGTGGAATACATGAGGTGCATTCTGGGATTGAATGAGTGCACTGGATAATCTCCACTATGGTTTCAGTCACCACTAATATTGCACTAGGGAATAAGGGGTGTTTTTTTTGTTATGACATATTTCTGTGCCACTAACTGCACCAAACAGAATTGTGATCGGTTTATTATTGGTAAAATATTGTAATATTTGTAAAATATAATTTTTTATTTAGGGCTGTGAAACGATTAATCGCATCCAAAATAAGAGTTTGTGTTCACATAATATATGTGTGTGTGCTGTGCATAATTATTTTGTATATATAAATACACACACATGCATGTATATATTTAAGAAATATTAAGAAATATATATACAAAAAAATTGTATTTTATATAAATATAAATATTTTAATAACACATTTTTCTTAAATATATACATGCATGTGTGTGTATTTATATATACAAAATTATGCACAGCACACACACATATATTATGTGAACACAAACTCTTATTTAGGATGCGATTAATCGTTTCACAGCCCTATTTTTATTATTATCATCATTATTATTAAATTTAGTATCAAGTATGCTGCCTCCTAAAATACATTGGTTTGGCCAAATTTTAGCACCTTGTGTATTATTGGTGGAGAATCCCATAATGCATTGCAACAAGCTCAGTGGAATAAATCCAGGGTGTTGGCTTAAGCAAGATAAATGTTGCGAAAATATGCTTGGAATTCATTCAACACCGATAAAGGACTATTTAAGCCGTTATCTGTCCGGTTGGAGGAGCGCCTCAACTTATTTGAGAACTTGTGTTGTTTTCCCCAGTTTTGTCTGATGCTGATAGTGGAGCTTCACCTTCAGCTTATGAGAATGTCAGTATGTTGTGAGTACTAGAGCAGATGGCTTCATTGACATGTTGTTTTCTGTAGACCACGCAGGATTAATCATGGCTCTGCTGGGAGTTGGGGTCGTGATGCTCTTCGTTATCGCAGGCGTTGTGTGGGTCCTCTCCAAGAAGTGGTCCAAAATCCCCAAATTTCCTGAAGTTTTGGTTGGTCCTTTCACTTTCTATTTCGCTTTCTATTTTCTCTTTCTATTACATCTGACATTATGGTATATGCATGTTTCACCTCAAATGGAGTGTTTAACCCTCATGTTGGTCTTTTTGTCCTCTGTGGGACACTTTTGTTGTTGTTGAAGAATATCATTATAGACCTTATTCACAGCAGCGCCATCTTTGATTTTTAATGGGACTGAAAGCGAGGCTGTGAGGGACAGACATGCTTCTCTTCAATGGGCTGTACTGTTATTTAATGTGTTTTTGGATTGTTCTGCTCATGAAACACTGGAAAAATATCTTTCCAAGAAATTTCAGTTGACAAAAAACTCCCGACAATATAAGCTGTGGAAAATTGTAAGTAATCTTAGGAGCGTTATTCAGCTTTTTACAGCGGATGCCATTGGAAACAAGGCAAGTCTATAATCCCTCACAGCCTCACTTTCATACCTGTCATGGTGCTGCTCTGAATAAGGTCTATGGTAAGCTACATACACACTGTAAAGCTTCAGGAGTGTCAACCGCATTTAAATACGGCGATGAATCCCCTAAATTATAATTTCGTGTCTGTATTGCAATGATTGACATTGTGTTAAGCAAAACAACATTCTGGCATCACGCTTGTTTGCTATCCACTATTTGAAGCAACATTACAGCGACCTAAGGCTTGTTATTTTCTGTGGCTTTAACCAGACCACTGTCTACAGAGGCAGTGTGGTGTGCGTAAGGCTTGCGGTGTTGCCATGTCCACTTATTATAAGTATTTTCTAAGCTTGGCTAAAGCGAATAAGTTTATGGAGCTATTAAAGTAGGTAGATGCAGGTCGTGATATTTTGGTCTTATCTCAGTATATTATTATTATTTTGGTTTATTATGAGCTTCGACACAAATGAGTCGAGGCTCGTACCTTTTTCCCTGTGGTTTCTTTTGCACCGCACTTACAGAAGAGAGAAACATCTCTGATGCACATTTAAATACATCATTACATTTACAACTACTTGCACCAATAGTGTACAGAACATAATAAAGCACTAAAAGCTGAACTGAGAAACTAATTTAGCTGCAGTGTGTATGTGGCATTGTTACTAGCATATGACTTCCAGACTCATTTTATGGGCAAGAATGACACACGGAAGAGAAAAATGCCAGCAGATGATACCATAATAAAAACATAAACTTGTGTACAGAACAACCTGTAAATTTTACAATTTAAAACTGCAATATATAAAAAAGGGTTAGACCATGCTTCTACTAAAATCTAAAAACTGTTTTGTACCTTTAACATATACTGACTACCTCCATAACACTGATAGCAAAGAGAAAGACGTCTTCGAAACGTAGCTTTTCCACAAGCTGAGGTAAATGCTAATATATAGAAGGTGCACAGTGTCACAAAACAGCATCTGGTAACACACATGACACTAAAATAATGCAGTAAACATTCATTTAACAGCATAAGATGTCATTTAAAACCCTAATATACCAACAAAACTAAGAAATAAACAATTATCAAAATGAAAAACCATCTAATGTGAAGTGTCACACAAAGATCTCTGGGAATGTCAGTTTATTTATTTTTACTTACAAAAAATATTTTATTGTAACATTACATGAAATGTAAGGTATTTTCCCCATATAGTAAGGGAATTTAACAGATTACTGTAGTTTTTTTACAGTGCATGTTAGAAATGTTAAAATGTTCACATGAAATGTTCCTTTAGGGCTTTAATGCATCAGTGTTTTGTATTTGTGACGTGTGTAGTGACTTCTTGCTGACTCAGTGATGTCAGTGCCAAGATTAACCCGGTTTGCTCTTTTCCATACGCAGCGGAGCTTTATTCCCGGCCAAACTCCTACAACAACACTCCCTTCCCAACCCGAGAGCAGTGTCAGTTCTCCAACGGCGTCTGATGGACACAGACCACTTCTGACTGAAGTCAGCTATGGTTCTTCCCCCATTTCTGTAGACAGCGAAGCGACCACTGACCTTGCTAACACAGAAGCGAATGAGCCTGAGGCTCCTGAAGTGGATGAGGAGGACTTCACGGGCTTCACCCAGTCGTCTGACTATAACAGTCCCAAATTCCTGATTGAAATGAGTCATGAGGACTTAGCTGAGGGATACGGCCCGCGGCCACCCGTTCTTTCTGAACCTGTGTAAGAATAACACAGAAAGATGGTCTGTTCACACCAAGTCATTTGATGAAATCATTATACGGTCCATTAGCAATTTCACTCACACACCCGTCCAGCGGGATCAGGTTGTGCTTACTGTAATGAGATGAAACTACATCGCTCCCATAATGCAGCCAGCGTAGATCTTTTGCTTATGGTCCGAGCGATCTAGTTTTCTCGTAGTTTAGATGGGGTGTAACGGGTGCATTGACAGTGGTTACCTTTACATGCACACACACACAACTCCTAAAAATTTGCTTATTTAGAAAACCCGTTGTTACATGCAAACCAATAACCTGGCAATGCAGGTATACCACATTCACAGGAGTGTAAAAAATCAGGTTATTCCCCAGTAGTGACGTCAAAATGGACAATGTCCTGTCAGAAAAATTGCATTTGTTGTTTATTTGAATAGGGACAGATAGAAAAAAAACATAGATTATTACATAAAGAGCAATCCGATGCCTGTATCACAGTGTTTATAGCCATGGCTAATTCGCAACACCTGTCCCTATAAGGGCTTTTAACAGTTAAGATAATAAAGAAGTCACTTTTTTTTTTACAGTGATTATAATAAAATGTCCAGAAACCAGTTAGCACCAATAAAACTGATCGCACACCTCACATACACACAGCTGTACATCTCATCTGGCATGATCACACTGCTGCTGCTGCTGCTGTATGAACCAGGCTTTTGTTGGACAGTTTAGTTAAAGTCTTTATATTTGTAGGAAGCCAGTTCCACTGATTGGCTCCTTTCACAGAAAAAAACATTTTGGGCGAAAGATGTTTTACAGAATGGAACTTTACAGTCTCCACATGTAGCAGCTCTTGTTGATCTGGAGGGTTCCTCCAAGCCTGTTCACAAATTTACAAAGTTCATGACAAATGTTTTTTTTTTTTTTTTTTTTTTTTTACAAAAATACCAGATTGTAAATTTGACGCTTCATCATCATTCAACCAAAAGATGTATTCCCACTCGACAACATCAGAACGCATCTTACACACTCCTTACACAAGGACTCTCTAGTGTGTGTGTGTGTGTGTGTGTGTGCTCATGAGCCATAACTTTATTCTGTTATTCTTGATTTTGTCATGAAATGCATGTATAGATCATTGCATAATATACACGGCACTTGAAGTTGTGGATCAGTCCTGCTGTTGTCTTGACGGTGCAGAGGCTGTTTGTCAGAGGCTGTTCCTGGGCTGTAACTTCGCCAAGCTGAATATCTCGCCCGTCCGTGTCGCTATATACACACATTTCTGTGCAGAGACTTAATCTGTTACATATGTGAAGTCTTTGCTGCCATTACACCATATTCATGTGTCTTATAATAACAATAACATGCTCCATGTAATGTGTGCCTAAAGCTTCTCTGTAATTGTACATTTCTCAGGCTGAAAAGACATTATGTAGGTTGTATAAATAGAAAATACTGCATTACTCTGAACGCCTCCAGCAAACATTTCATGATGTAGTTGTGATGTCACTTTTTGGTGTTTAGAAAAAGTGGAAAATGTTATTAAGGGGAACTTTTTTTTTTTTTTTCATTATATGCACTTTTTATGATATCCCTTCTAATTTCCCCCCAAATGTCTTGTAATTTTAAAGTTTTTTTTTTTAATGCTCTTTTTATTTTATGCTCTTTGAAAATCAAGGCAAATTTTGCACTCAATTAAGATTATCAAGAATGTACGAGTCTCTACTCTGTCCAGACAAGATGGCAATTAAAAAAGGCTCTCTTAAGTTAGCTTGTTAGCCCAAAAAATGACAATCCCATTCCTTACTAACCATTCAAAATATTAGCATTTACATTTATGCATTTGGCTGAACCTTTTTTATCTGATGTCACATTCAATGAATTCAAGGCATACAGTTGATCAGTATGGGTTCTTGCTGTTGCTAGTGCCATACTTGTCGAGTTTGATGATTTTGTGTTTGTCAATTTCATGCATATGTAAATATATCTAATCTGTATATAATATCTGTTTGATGTGGATGTGCATTTCCACATTGTTGCTATACATTTTAATTACATTAATAAACCAAGTGACTGGCTGCTTCTTTGCTTTAGCTGTTGATTGACACTCTTGAGCACTACGCATACTGTACATTTTGGAGGAGAATTGGGCCTTTTGCTCATATATGCATTTAATATATCCTATATAATATACTGTAAGGAATCATAAGTCTGCCCTGGCCCAGATTCCACCTCAAGATATGGTTGATTCTGCTCACTCCCCAAAGATGGCTCATTTATCATAGAGAAAGTGTTGACATACAGTACTGTGCAAAAGTCAAACTAAATCCAGAAGAACTGCGGGAACCAGGCACGGCGCCAGGATTCCAGTTTTGGATGGGCCAGACCAATTGTGGGTGGGCCTTAAATTAAAAACATTATCCAATCACTGTTTAACCTAATAAAAATTATTGACTAATATACTGTTATATTATCTGTGAGTAGTATACATAATATAGATTTTAATAGCTTGATGCTCTTTGAATATTTTGTTGCATTGTAAAAAGTTTCGGTGCATAAGACGGAACTATTCGCGATCGCTCTCCATGGTTCTGACCAAAGAAGAGCGCTTTGGAATCTCCATTACGCATCATACCTGGCTTTGTCTCTTAGTGCGCTACGAAGACTCTTAAGGTATAACTTAACTAAAGGTATGCTACCACTAAAGGTATACCATTGCTAGGCGTCTTCAGGGCTATCATCCACTCGCGAGGCAGAGGCGCTAGCGCCCTCCGAGCAACGGCGCTGGTCGCCGAGAAAGATATGATGGAGTGGGTAAGACATGATTTTATGGAAGCTTGTTTCCGCCACAAAATAATAATACAAAAAAAGATAATTGCGACTTTTTATCTCACAATTGCGCAATTCTGACTTTATTTCTCAGAATTGCGAGATATAAAGTCAGAATTGCGTGAAATAAAGTCGCAATTGCGTGTTATAAAGTCAGAATTGCGAGATATAAATTCAGAATTGCGAGAAATAAAGTCGCAATTGCGTCTTATAAAGTCAGAATTCGGACTTTTTTTCTCGCAATTGCAACTTTATATCACGCAATTCTGACTTTATAGTACGCAATTGGGAGATATAAAGTCAGAATTGCATGATATAAAGTCGCAATTGCGTGTTATAAAGTCAGAATTGTGAGATATAAACTATTCTGAGGTAAAAAAAATAAAATAAAAAAATCATTCCCCCTTAGAATTGGACTTTATATCTCACAATTGTGAGTTTATATCTCACAATTCTGAGAAAAGATGTCAGAATTGCGAGATATAAACTCGCAATTATGTGTTATAAAGTCAGAATTGTTTGATATAAAGTCGCAATTGCGAGAAAAAAGTCAGAATTCTGACTTTATATCTCGTAATTCTGAGAAATAAAGTCAGAATTGCGTGATATAAACTCGCAATTGTGAGATAAAAAGTCGCAATTATCTTTTAAAATGTTTTATTCAGTGGCGGAAACAAGCTTCCATATGATTTTGACCACTTCATTGAGTTTTTTTTTTTTTTTTTTTTTTTGTAGAAAGACTCTTTTTAAAAGGTTTTCGTTTTTTATAAATTGTATCTTAATTTTGATCAATGTTTTATCAACCAATTACCTGTATTTAATAAATGAGAAGGAAATATATAGCAGAAAATGTAATAAGGCACCAACACGAAAACTTGCACGTGAACTGGAGGGCGCCGAAACTCAGCTTGTGCCTCACAGATTTTAGAAATATAGGCTATCTATTATAAAAAGCTTGAAATGTCTACTTTAAACGAAAATATTCAAAACCAAAAGAAATAGGCTACTCTCTGATTATGTAATCCATATCTCCATCCATCTCCAATCCATCTCTGGCGTTCATGGCGAGTCTGCATCGTCAACTTCATCTTTGCAGCGACACAGAAAACACCAGTTTATTAATAAACAATTAAATGTCTCCTTGCTATTTTAGACACATTCATAATCATTACTTTTACCGGTTCTTTGTGGCAAGCTTTATGTGTGCGCTTGAGTGCGGCTATATTACGTAAACGCTCATATCCTGTTTAAGTAATTAAAATAATATACGATTTGTCCACGAATGGCTTTATATGAAAAACAACTAGTCGACTAGAAAAAAAATTAGTCGGAGGCAGCCCATATTCCGCATATTTTCGAGCCAGGCAGCAGGCAATTCTGGGTTGAGCGAGCGACCCTGCGGAATTAGCGAGCAGTGCGGAATATTCAGAAAAGCGCTCTGATCGGAACAAACCCGAACCACTGTCTGCTGAACTTGCGCAGAAACATCAAAATAGATAACAGCTTTTTAAAATTGTTTTTAAAACTAAACATTTAGACTATTTTAGCACAAATGATGAGCTTATTGCCATTTTTTTATAATTCTTGACAAACTTAGAATATATTAAAAGTTTTTTTCTTTTTGAAGAAAAGTTTTGGGTGGGCCTGTTAAAAAGTGGGTGGGCCTAGGCCCGTCAGGCCCACCCATAACGCCGTGCCTGGCGGGAACGTCTCCGAGACGCTTGAAGAAACCTTCCTGCAAAGCTCCCTGAGAAACTATGCTCAAGTGTACCTGGACAAAAGCCGTTTTAAACGCAAAGGGTCATTACACCATATATTGATTTGAATTTGTTAATAGAAGTTAAATTATAAATAAATTCAAATTATGATTTTATTTTTGAAAGCATTCTCACTTTACAGCATTTTAACACAAGTGCCAGTGCTTTTCCCAGTCCTGTAGCTTTGCAGGAAGGTTTCTTCAAGCATCTCGGAGACGTTCCTGCAGTTCTTCTGGATTTAGTCTGTCTCAGTTTCTTCTGTTTCTTCATGTAATCACAGACGGACTCGATGATGGTGAGATCAGATCATACCGGCTGTTGTCAGACTCCTTGTGCATACACAAATCTCACTGGATTATTACAATTAATGGCAAAAAGAATGTTTGGAAATGTAAACTGATATTTCCTACTGACACACTACAGCAAAAGATAGAAATAACTGACTTAAAACCACTTTTTTTTTTTTTTGGAGGGGAGGGTATTAACATGCCTAAGACATTTGCACAGTACTGTATAATCTATAGAAAACAATTGTAGAACAAGTTTGAATATTATAAAAGCCAGACGTGTTTTTAAGGCCTTGTTGCCGATGTGACTGTGACTACAAAGGTCAAGATGAGACGTTTGTGCATAGACAGGGGTTTTTAAGTAAAGGACAAGTGACGGTGAAAGAATAAGACCATTGTTTAGAGGTGTCGTGGAAGTTTCTTGCCTCTGAGAAGAATTGATTGTCCTTGGAGAATGTTACATGTTTGCCAGCTTCATTAACATACAGACCACAGCTGTTACAGCAGGAGCAGCTTCAGTTCATTAGAGGTGGTAAACTAACAGGATAAAGGCTTGAGTTTCGGATGTTCAGGGTTTATTCCGACTCAAGGTGCTTCGTCTACAGTGTACTTCGCTACTGTTACGTAGGGATAATGTAGAGCGAGGCGGTTGTTACTGATCAGGACCCCGACGCGAAGCGGATCTTGAATCAGCCTGAAGGCCTGTTGTATTCGCTATAACAACCGCCTCGCCTACATTATCCCGCTTATTACATGGCTACCTACCAAATAAATCAATAATTTGACACAAAATATTGATTTAAAAAGGAGTTTATTGATTTAAAAACGATTGTATTGCTTCCGCTAAAGAAAATAGTCTGTTCCGTCTCTACGGTTAGAAGAATCCTGCGTCCATAGCAACGCTCTGCCTTGCATAGCAACGGTGTGTTATACTTCGCAGCGGTCTGTTATCACGAATTATTACATGGCTTGGCTGAATTCCAATGTAGAATGCGGTCTGTTATTTCTTGATAACAGACCGCTGCGAAGTATAACAGACCGTTGCCATGAAAAACAGCGCGTTGCTATGGACGCGGAACGGACTATTTTCTTTGGCGGAAGCAATACAATCGTTTTTAAATCAATAAACTCCTTTTTAAATCAATAATTCGTGTCAAATTATTTATTTATTTTGTAGGTAGCCATGTAATAAGCGGGATAATGTATAGAGAGGCGGTCGTTATAGCGAATAACAACCCCTTCAGGCTGATTCAAGACCCCTCCGCTTCGCGTCGGGGTCCTGTTCAGCCTGTCGGGGTTGTTATTCGCTATAACGACCGCCTCTCGATACATTATCCCTTACATAACACACCGCATTCTACATTAGAATTCAACCAAGCCATGTAATAAATCTGTGTCTAAACTAGGGGTGAGCGGGACACAACCTAACACACGGGGTTAGTTGTAGCACACTTGTTTTAAATACTTCCACACATGCCAGTATGACGGATCTTAGTGTGTTTACTAGTTGCCATATCAACAACACTATATAGAGAAAAAATTGCGCCAAAATTCAGAAATCTTTGGAAAATGTCACTGAGCATTCATTTAACCATACCAAAAGTACATTTTTTACTTATGTTGATTTTTCATCTCTGTGTGTGGTTTTTATTTAAAATTAGACAAATCTGATATTATTTTAATCTCCAATCTGTTATTTAACAGTTGAGATCTTTCTCTAATGCTGATCTAACCAGCAGAAGACACTCGCCGGGTTGCGCAGGCGGGGCATGTTGTCACTCTGCGTTAGGGTAGACTGTGTACAGTTGAGACACTTTTTGAGTTTTGATTTTTCACACAAAAATACATACTGAAAAGAATTGAATTTTCACATAAAATGCCACATGACATTACATTAGCTTGTAGACTAATATATTATCAATCAATAATACCCATAAGTAGTTTATATTTTCCACAATTAGCGAATAAAAATAAGGTGCTTTTTGTGTCAACTCTGTCTCAACTGTACCTATGTACGGGACAGTTGAGACAGTACTATGGTACAGTTGAGACACCCATTTTTAATGAGGGAAATGTAACTAAATGTTCATTGCAAATATAATAAATAAAGACAAATGAAGAAAATAACAATTGGGCAACATGTCTGTTTATTCATCCTTTCTAAATTCATTAATTTGATGTAAATTATAGCACTGTTAAAATTTATAAAACATGAACAAGATATTTAACAATATTCATTAATAATATACAGTTTAAATATAATAAATATGAAATTGTATTTTTAATTGCATCCTATGCTGGCCAATTATGACGTTTAACCTGCTATCATAACACTGAACAAATAAACAGCGTGTTTTGATAACTCTACGGTTGAGACACTTGTGTCTCAACTATCCCCCGCTGGCCACTTCTCACATTTCTCTAGATTTTGCATTGAGCTTGCATGACCCAATACCATGAAATATGCCAATTTTTAGGGCACAGAATAACGTTTGTAATGGTACCAGTTACGTTTAACAGTCACATAAGGATAATAAGTTATTCATAGTTGAGTGCGCAAAAAACGATGCAAGCCTTCCCTTAGAAAAAACTTTTGCAGATATCTTCTGATCGGAGACTTTGCAGGATAAAAGAGGACACTAATACGCATGTGCACAGCAAAAATCACAAATTGTGCATGCTGCGCGCGCAAGTTATTTAAGGTGTCTCAACTGTACACATGTCTCAACTGTACACAGTCTACCCTACAATGAGCCCCTATTAGAACTACGATATTCTATTCTATACTTTTATCAATTCTATTAAGAAACCATGAGAAAAAGGCGAATAAAGACTGAGAGTCAATGTTCAGAAATTATGAATTATTATCACTAGTGCAAAATGCCCGTGCAAAATCAGTTTTTGTGTGTGTTTTTAGTAATTGTTGGTTTGGTGTGTTTGAGTGCTCATTGTTACAATTACACAGCAAAAGTTCAGTGATATTTTTATTTGTGCATGCAGAAAGCACACAGTGAACTCTGAGAAAACGCTCTGTTTGAGCAAACAGTTTGTGAATAGATATGCCCGTGAAAGAGACTGTGAACGCATTGAATAGGATATGTTTAGTTGGTGAATAGCATAGGCTACTATTACACAGCAGCGGTAACGTTAAGCGCAGCAGAATGACATATAATATTCAGAAGTAAACAGCATAGCTAACTTACAGATTCAGTTAACATCCACAAATGAATAAGCGCGTCGATTAGGGAACAGTGCAAAGTGCCCGACTGCCCGTGCAAAATCAGTTTTTGTGAGCTGATCACCGTCAAAAAAGTTCAGGAGATATTTCTTAGTGATGGCTGATTTCAACAGTTTTAATATGATAGCATTTTGAAGAATTATAAAGTTTTTATAATAAATCTTTGAAAATCCAAATCTGGATTTGAATTTTTTTATGATATTATAACCTAAAGATGCTATGTGAAAGTTTGAAACAGAAAATAGTGGTTTTCATCTTGCCACTTTCTTGGTAAAGAAAACACATTTTTACTCAAATTAATCAAAACTAGTGCAAAATGCCCGCGCAAAATCAGTTTTTGTGTGTGTTTTTAGTAATTGTTGGTTTGGTGTGATTGAACTTTTGCTGTGTAATTGTAACAATGAGCATTCAGTGACATTTTTATTTGTGCATGGTAGAAAGCACACAGTGAACTCTGAGAAAACGCTTGAAAAGGCAACTACAAATGATGCCCGTGTAAGAGACTGTGAAAGCATTGAATACGCTGATTTCACGCAGCCGCCATTTTTAAATCGAAAGTGAGGCTCCGGTGGGAAAAACCCCGGAAGTAAAGATAAACAACAATGCCTTTGGACTACCAACCTGAAGCTGCTGCCGCGATTTACACTTTTGGATGTTAATATCCAATATAGGATATGTATATAGTTCATTCCTGCTTCTTTTTTTACTTTCTGAATTATATAAAAAAAATATTTTATTTATAAATGAATTTCACTGTATATAGTCTAAAGTATTAAAGAAATGTATGTACAGTTTTAGAATTGACACAACATCATTAAACACAACAATACGCCATCGCATTCAAGACTCTCCTATGATTAAAGGCGACACTTCCGGTTTTCTTCCCACCGGAGCCTCGCTTTCGATTTCAAAATAACGGCTGCGTGAAATCAGCGTATAGGATATGTTTAGTATCCTGTTTTTCGGTTGAAGTCCAAAGTAGTCGATTGCCGAGTTCACGCGCGTGATCATAGGTACTAAACCTATGCGTGTGAACTCGGCAATCGACTACTTTGGACTTCAACCAAAAAACAGGATGTAAACACAGGTATTTGCGCTGGCTTAAATAACATCATTTTTATACATATCTTTCACATCTACTGCAGTCAGATTCACTCGTGTTCACTCTGAAGGAATCACTCACATTTTCTGTGCACTTGTAATGACACATCAAGGATGTTAAGAGGCTAAAAGCAGGTTTAGTACTTGCCCCATTGAAGTCAACAGGGTGCAAATTTTAAAAAGAGGATAACACGGTGTAGGCAACACCGATTTTTGTCGTTGTTCTCTGTATTGACAGCACTCCAAATGCACAAAAAAATGAGCTCAATGTTAATTGACCGGAGTTCTCCTTTAAGCGCACCAGAATGAAATATAATATTCAGAAGTAAACAGCATAGCTAACATATAGATTCAGTTTCCATCCACAAATGAATAAGCGCGTCGATTCAGGGAGCAGTGCAAAGTGCCCGTGCAAAATCAGTTTTTGTGTGTTTTTAGTAATTGTTGGTTTCTTGGTAAAGAAAACACATTTTTACTCAAATTAATCAAAATGGATTTATCACATTTTGGAACCAAACTATAATATTGAGAAGTAAACAGTGTAGCTGACTGAGTGTTTAGGTCAGAATGTTTATTTTTAAACCACAACCTTCTAAAAATGATATATTTAACCATATCTTTAGCATTTCTCATCCACAGGGTTCGTACGTTTTGAAAAAACCTGGAAAAGTTATGGAATTTGAAAAATGCAAATTCCAGGCCTGGAAAGGTTTTGGAAAAATAAAAAGACCCAGAAAGTTTTGGAAAAGTCATGGATTTTTTTTTTTTTTTAACACAGCATAATATGTGATTAATACAAAAACTGTTTAATAAAAAAAATATTTCGCGTTGTCTTAACGTCCTTATTTCGGGCGGCATAACGTTCAGTTCACTTCCGATTCACTTGTTGCGATGTTGCTGAGGCGAAGTCGGTGCTGACAGAAATTTAATTGAAATGGCAGGAAAGTGGCACGAGCATGCTAAAGTTTTGCAAGCACCGGTGGGTCGAGAATGTAGCGGAAAGAGGATTGCTGCTCTGGCCGCATGTGAAACGATACGCAGAATATTAGCCTACGTCTGTCTCCTGCACGCGAGAGGAGAGAAGAAAATGAGTAAAAGTCAGTTCAATTGTGAGTTCATTCTATATGTTCTTAGGAGTGTGTGCGATATTGTCTATGAACTATGATGATATTGTAATCATTGTTTTAACTATGTACGAGGCACTGCGAGTGCGAGCTGACATCGCGTTTGTCTCTCATGCTTGCTTTCACTGCGTGATGTGTCAGTGCAGTTATGCCCCCAAATGAGTTTTTGTCTTATATTTATATCATATTATGTTGTTATATTAGAATATCACATGAGCAAGAGTGCCGTTTTCCTTTGCACAATTGCAAATGTGCTATTTATTTTATACAACAGTTAAATTAACAATAAAGTTAACATTGCGAGTTACTTTTTGGACACAATATTGTCAATTTTCACTTTATATCGCCGACGAGAATTTCATAATAAAGTTGTAGTCCAACAGACATCGATTATTTATTTATTTATTTATTTAATGAAATCCGCGTTTTGAATGAATCATTTTAACGATTCAATGAACAATCACTTGTTTTTCTGAATGAATCAGCCGTTTGAACGAATCGGTTGAATAAATGACTCCAATAACTCGCTTATTAAGACAGTGACTTGCCGCCACCTACTGGTGGTTTTAGTTTAATGTTTAAAGTATCCTTTAATTAAAAAGTTAAAATTATAAATCATTTAAATATTGAATAGCTTTATTTATGCAATTGTAAATGAAGTATAAATATAGTAGGCTAATGCCAGTTTTGATGCCACTTCTGTGTCACCTCTGCACTGCAAGGATGGATTTTAATTCAATGATTTAATTTGACATTCGTACTGTGTTATTCTAATATAATTTAATTTGAATGTTAGAATTTGGCAAAATTCTATGAATGTGGCAAATTTTGCCCCTTAATAAAAATGTTGATTTCGGTCACTGCTGTGAACTGACCACTGCATAGAATATAAAAAATATGAATATCTTCGTGAGTCTGCTGTCAACAACAGGCCTAAACCGGCCAGGATACCAGTACAAAAACACAATCAGTAAAATATCATCTAATTATTATCAAGAAAAATTTTGAAAATATCGAGACATATTTTTGTCAATATTGCGCACCCCTAATGTACGGTATTAATTTTGAGGGTAAATTTTAACACAAATTTTTATTCTTATAATGTCGACTGACATTTTCAGGAATACATAGGCGTCATGGAAATGTGCCAAAAAGTCTTGGAAAAGTCATGGAAAAGTCATGGAAAAGTATTGGTTAAAATGTGTATGAACCCTGCATCCAAACAACGTCAAACTTGGCACTGCACTTACTCGTGCCCGTGGCAAGACACCTGTCGAGTTTGAAATCCATCGGACTAACGGTTCGAGAGATATGTGGTTAACACACACACACACAGACAGACAGACAGACACACAGACAGACAGACAGACGTTTCTGTAATTTATAGATAGATGTTTTGAACTATGCTGTATATCTGTAATTTATGGTGTGTTTGTTGTCAAACTCAAAAATTTGTTTATTTTTAATAATTAAAAAATGACATTATTTTATATGAAAAACTAAATAATTGTATTTTATTGAGAAAATATTTTAATATTTCTTGTATATTTATTTTTGATTAGATCAGATTACATTTTGAGCTGTAGGCTAATATAGTCATGTTACATTGAACCCCACATACACTTCCAATATTTCAGGGTAAATCAAGAAAAAAGTATATTCTGTATTAAGGAAACAAAACCACATAATTGTACTAGACATGTGGGAAATTAATGTGGGAAAAAATAAATACTCTGAACCCAAAGTAGGTTTACAAAAATGGAGAAAGTCAAAAAGCGCTATGCCCCGCTCTCCCCTATTTCATCGAGATCTTTAATGTCCTCTTCATTTTATCTTACAATACCCTATATCAAATAAAACAGTCAAATATCAGACAATAGCGGTAGATATATGATCGGTATATGATTTTAGACAAATGAATAAATGATTGTTTCTCAATGCTCTGTACTGAAATTGAGTCGTTTATGTGAGACTATCATATATAACTTCCTAAATACAATTTTATCATTTTGCTGAAATTGGATTATAAGGTTTTTCTTTGAAACTATTATACAAATATTTTATTTGCCTTGCCTTGCCTTGCCTAAACCAAAAATGTATAAATACTCATAAATAGTATTAGGCTATAACCAGTATTGGGGGTAAAACATTAATTAACGTGAGTAAAGTTATGTAATCAGATTACTTCTTTCAAGTATCTAGTAAAGTAACGCATTACTTTTAAGTTTACAACAAAATATCTGAGTTACTTTTTTAAATAAGTAACGCTATAGTTACTTTGTTTTCCCATGCATCTGACAGCTCTCGTCCGCATGTTGAGAGGATTGTGAGTAAGTGCTGAGGCGTTGTGAACATGACAGGTATTGTAGTTCTAGAATAATTGTGTGCAGGCATTTATTCATCTCACTTGCAAAAAAAAAAAAAAAAAAAACAAAAAAACACAGATTCAGTATTCCTCAGATTTAATAAAACCAGTGAAGTGCAAACTCAGAATATTACACAACCTGCAATAATTAAAGGGCACCTATTATGCCCCTTTTTACAAAATGTAATATTGGTCTTGGGTGTCCCCAGAATGTATTTGTTAAGTTTTAGCACAAAATACCCCACAGTTAATTTATTATAACCATTTGAAAATGTCATTTTTGGGGCCTGTTTTGCTAAGTACAAACACATTTTTTTTTTTTTTTTTTTAAGTCCAAATGAAATTATATTTATGCGAGGGGTGCTGTTGCGTCATGTTGACATTACTTGTCGTACAGGTGCTTATGTGGCAAATGTGGCTACAGAACCAGAAAACATATATGCTGCAGGGAGACAGACGTTTATATGGAGATCGAGCTGTATTAATTTATTTACATTTGTAATTGCTGCAAAAAATGATACGTGACATAAAACTGTCTGACGTTGTTTGTTGAGACATCCTATATGACATCCTATGATGACGACAATAAGACGCATTTGTTGTTGAACTGGCTGACATTGATTGAAATGACTATTTGCTCAAAAATCATAAAATACACTTACTTCTTCTGGAGGTGACGTTGGATCGCGAACAGTAGGCAACGATCCACACTTGAGGATTAACTTTGACCCTCGTTCACTAAACAGTCAGTCAGAAAATAATTCTCGCAAACATAAACGTATTTAGGAAGTTTAAGTGGCGCCTTTTCTTCATAAATAAAATCCATCCGCTGCGTTTTCAGTGGCTCTGATGTCAGTGAAGACGACTATGTCCATTCTTACATCCCAAAACAGAACACCTACATTTCTTAGGAGACATTACCGGCTGTCGTTGAAACAATGGCGATGGTGTACAGATCACCGAGGGCGGGGAAACCACAGTGTCAATCAAACCACGTCGGTGGGGCTTGCGCAATTCTACGTCACATTGCACTGAATCTTAGAACAGCTCATTCTGAGACAGTGCTTATGATTTATTGAGATTGTAAAAAAACCACTGGGTGGATTTGTATCATTCTAGGGTGGTTTTGCTCACACACTGCCAACACACATTTATGTTCAAACACCATGTAAAAGTGAATTTTGCATAATAGGTGCCCTTTAAATGTTAAATAACACAAATATACTTTATGTATTTAATCTCACTTTATTAACCAATGTCTTTGCTGCTGACCTTCGATGACTTTCTTCTCCTGCGTCCTGTTCTTCTCCTGCAGAGCTGAAAGGTTAGTTTGAGCTGAAACATCTACTTTACAGCTGTGAATTAGCATTTTTCTTCAGCCTAGAGGCTGATTCATTTCACTTTTGGTAAAAGGACCTTTATGTTTGCCAAAATATAACTTTTTTGTTTTGTTATTAAAACACAATCAAGCTCAGCTCAGAAAAAGTAATGCAAAAGTAACGTAACTCATTACTTTCCTTAAAGCTGCAGTCCGTAACTTTTTTGTGTTCAAAATTATCCAAAATAATAATAAAAAAAAAAAACATAACCAGCCAGTGTTCAAAACTCTCTGCTTGCCGTAGCTCGATTCAAATCGGTTAGCTTTTAATAATGTTTTTAACTCCAGTGGTACTGGTGGATTTCCGCGGGAAATTCGGGCATGTCTTTGCGTCATTACGTCACTTCTGTCCACATATAGAAGAGTCTCGGCTAGTAGGCTATATTGCGTGTGAGGGTGTTCGAGGTGTAGATTTATAGCCTTTTCTCACAGCACTTGATATAATTAAACTTATGGCGGATCCAGAATGTTTCAAACGACAATCACCAGTGACAACAGGAGGTTCACCCGTTGTAAAACCCAAAAGACTTCGGACTTCGGAGTGGCTAGAGAAAGAAAGAGACCTTAGTTGATCAGAACAAAAGTGGATGTTACTTGTTCAGACGTCATTTTCCGTTGAAAATTCTAATATTGGTCATACTTCCAAAAAGTATAATCTGTGATTCTGAATGCCCGTATCCACACCGGCGTGGTGATTGACAGCCGCACACTCACCTCAAAACATTGAATTTATCCGCGCTGTTTCATGCCGATGTACAACCCACGTAAAGCTGATAATTCCGCAAATAACTGCAATTGCAGATTTCGAACAGAGATGGTGACAAAGAGGAAAAACTAAGGACAGCATGCAGCTTTAAAAGGTAATGCAATTAGTTACTTTTTTAGGGAGTTATATGCATTACTTTAAAAGTAACTTTCCCCAACACTGATAATAACAGTATTTTAAACAAGCTAAATCTTGTACTTTAAATAAAATATTATTTAAAGTGCTTATATAGTCCAGCATTCTGTACATAAACAAAGTCAAGTAAAACATTATATTAGTATACTTAAATTTACTACAGTTTCTTCTTAAAATGGTACAGTTATAAAAACAATACCTGCGACACTCAGTTGATGAATCAAAGAATGCTGAACATTTCTTCTGTCATTGCTTGGGTGATGCAGAAACACCCAAAGTGTGCAGTTTGAAATCTGCCATGTTTTCTTATCTGGGAACAGTTCTTCAGCCAGTTTTGTAAAGTCAGCATGAAACAGAAGTTGCCATATTCTTTTTTTTCTATACTGTGATGTACAGCGGGGGAAATAAGTATTGAACACGTCACCATTTTTCTCAGTAAATATATTTCCAATGGTGCTATTGACATGAAATTTTCACCAGATGTTGATAACAACCCAAGGAATCAGTACATACAAAGAAACCAAAACAAATAAGCTCAGAAATTAAGTTATGTGTAATAATGTGAAATGACACAGGGAAAAAGTATTGAACACATGATGAAAGGGAGGCGCAAAAAGGCATGGAAAGCCAAGACAACAGCTTAAAACTATTAGTAATTAAAAAGCAATCCAGCCCCCTGTCCGTGCAAATTAATAACAGCTGGTTCAGTACCAATGGATGGCCTACAAAAAGGTCTCATTGCCAAGGTGTCACACAAGACACATCTCATGATGGGTAAAAGCAAAGAGCTGTCTCAGGACCTTCGCAACCTAATTGTTCCAACACATAATGATGGCATTGGTTATAGGCGCCATTCTAAGCTTCTGAATGTTCCAGTGAGCACTGTTGGGGCCATAATACGGAAGTGGAAAGACAATAATTTCACCATAAATTTGCCTCGACCAGGTGCGACTCGCAAGATTTCTGATAGAGGAGTGAAAAGAATAATCAGAAGAGTTGTCCAAGAGCCAACACCAAGATGTATGGCGTTTTTAGGGTAATGTGCAGTGCCATTTCTCCTCCAAACATGGTGTATTATGGCATCCAAACAGTTCAATTTTGCTCTCATGTGACCACACTATATTCTCCCAGTATTTCCCTGGCTTTTCCAAATGTTGTGCAGCAAACTTTAAACGAGCTTCAACATGCTTTTTTCTTCAGTAATGGAGTCTTGCGTGGTGAGCGTGCATACAGGCCATGGAGGTGGAGCGCATTACTTACTGTTTTCTTTGAGAACACAGTATCTGCAGGTCTTTTTGAAGGTTAGTTTTAAGCTGTTGTCTTGGCTTCCCATGCCTTTTTGCACCTCCCTTTCTTCATGTGTTCAATACTTTTTCCCTGTGTTATTTCACATTATTACACATAACTTAATATTTGTTTTGGTTTTTTTGTATGTACTGATTCCTTGGGTTGTTATCAACATCTGGTGAAAATTTCATGTCAATAGCACCTTTGGAAATATATTTACTGAGAAAAATGGTGACGTGTTCAATACTTATTTCCCCGCTGTATATCCGGGAGAAACGGCTTCTCGAACAAGAAAAAATGTAGGACGGGACGTGATTTTGTACATGGAGAATTGATTGGATGTTGTGGTTTACTATTGGTCGAAAGTGTCCCGCCCTTGCACCAGTAAACATGTCATCAGAGAAGAGAAGAGAACTTGCAGCAACAAGAGGAGAGGTTATTTTGAGTAGGGATTACAAGGACAAATTAAAAAAAATGTGCACGTATAAATAATTTAATAAAAATAAATGAAAATAAAAATAAATATAATTAATAATAATTCAAGAATTGTCCATTTTGGTGACTAAATACATTAAATAAATGAAATGGCTTTTATTTTGAAAAGGGTGTTTTTGGTGGGCGACCGAGCGATCTCGCAGAGTGGTCTCCCGCTTCACGCGTGACTGTTGCTGCGGTCAACAGATGAGACACACACACACACACACACACAACACAGAGTCGTGAATGACCGCAAAACACGTCAAGACGCTCCGCTATATCTGTTGACATTTGCTTCCTCAGAGCTCGTTTGATATCGGATCATCCAGACTAGAGAGAGAGAAAGAGAGAGAGAGACACAGAGAGAGAGACACACACAGAGAGAGAGCAGTAAAGGAGGAGAAGGAGGAGGCCACTCCTTTGATAAACTGTGCGGATTAAAAAGCTCTCTTCATGCAGCTGTGTTATATTTACATAGAGCAGATGTGTGTGTGTTCATAAATCACTAGAGCTGTGTGTGTGTGCGTGGATCTTCCTGGACAGCTCGCGTTTATTATTATCCTCGTGTCGGATCTTCAGAGACGAAATAATGTAATGTAACCCGGTAACACGAATGCAGGTAAGACACCGCGTTCTCTTCCTCACTGACACAATGCACCATGAAATTATTTTAAGTACCATCCAAATACTTATTAATAATCGTTCAGTGCGTCTACATAACAAAGTATCATGCCATCAGACACATCACTGCACCATCCCAGCCAACATGTCCTAACGTTCCCATTAAGTTATTCAAACGTTTTTTCCTGAAAGTTCTCTGAGCGTTCGAAACGTTCTGAGTTTTTTGTTGTGCGAACGTTAAAGGAACATTCCGTTTGTTCTTTCTGCAAACATTATGGGAACGTTAAGCTACTCCTAAAGGTTCTTTGAACGTGCTGAAACATTAGGAAAAAAACATTTGATCAACTGAAACATTTTTGCGAACGACGTATAAATTATCATGCTAACGTTTTGAGAACATCCTTAAAGACCAAATAACATTGAACAAACGTTCTATTAACGTTACCTAAAGAATGTAACTTAAAAAAAACGTTACTTAAATAATGTAGCTTTTAGCTAAAGTTCTGAGAACGTTCCGCCACAGTACTGTTGGTAACACTTTATCTCGCTGTGTCCTTGTTACATGTACTTACTATAGTAATAACAGTACACTATGCATAATCACAAGCAGCTAAACCTAACCCTATGCACAGTTAGTTTGTTGTTAATTAATATTACTCATTAATATCTCACAAGGATTTGTTTTGCACTACTAAAAATATGGGGGATCCTTGCAATTCTTGTGATTTGGAGTAGTAGTATCTTATACCATGTTAAATGAATATGGTAAAAACATGGTGATGGACACAAATGGTTACATATGAGCCGTTTCCGCCAATGTTTTTGCCACTTTTTGTTTGCGTAATAAGCAAAGTGCTGTATAGATCTCTAACTGCAACACATGTAATCCTGTGTAAGACGTGTTCGATGTGTGTAATGGGACCACTAACAGCTGCTTTAAACAGGCATATGGATCTCTTGAAGTGTAGGTGCTCATAGAGTGTCATACATTTATATTTTAGGGTTCAGTGTGTTTTTCCACCTGCCATATACATCCACGCCGAATGAGTGAGAGCAACACACACACACACACACACACTTCCCTGGTTACTTCCTTCAGAAACACCTGTAGGAACAACACTGATTCATGTCTTGTCTCTAAAGTCTCTTTTCATCTCTAAAAGCCGAACCAAACGAAAGGAAGAAATCTAATCTTGTCTGTCAAAATGCATTTAAAACACATTTATAAAATAGTTGTTTAGGATCTGTAAATGTATATTGGTAACACTTTACAATATCTTAATATATTAACTAACATGAACTAACAATGCGCAATACATTTGTTACAGTATTTATTAATCTTTAACGTTAGTTAATAAAAATCCAGCTGTTCATTGTTCATGTTAGTTCACAGTGCATTACCAGGATTTTAATAAAGTATTAGTAAATGTTGAAATTAACATTAATAAATGCTGCATATGTGCAGTTCATTATTAGTTCATGTTAACTAACGAACCTTATTGAAAAGTGTTACCAATGTATTGTATTGTAAAGTATTAGAAATCCAACTAAATGTAAAACAGTACATAACAAAAAGAACATTAATATACAGATTTTTAGGTTTTGCGAGTGTGTTTGATGGGAGAATGTCCCGTGGAGACGAGGTCTGGCGTGAGACTCATGGATATGGTTATTGTTGTGTCAGGTTAGCTGGTGTATTTAGTTACTCAGGAGAAACGCGGGAGGCCTTGCTAGCGTAACGTAATATGTAAGCGCTAGTGTCGCTGCTATCTTTACAGCATTCAAGACTCGAGACTCCTGCTGTACGAGACACAACTATTGTGTGTGTCCCACGTCTCCAACACTGATGAAAATGATTTTGTGGTGAAGTAAATACTAGAGAAAAAAACAGTGTAATTTACATGAAAAAGTTAGTTTAGGCGAAAATTAAAGTAAATTCTATATTGGTACTCAATTCAAGCATGTAGAAAGGAAAAAGTAAATATCAACCT
The DNA here is from genome assembly GCF_949319135.1 of Squalius cephalus. NCBI lineage: Eukaryota > Metazoa > Chordata > Actinopteri > Cypriniformes > Leuciscidae > Squalius > Squalius cephalus. The sequence goes on along the minus strand of NC_137142.1, from coordinate 3,824,583 downwards.
AATAATATTAAGTAAAATACTCAACTTTTCTGATACTGGTGTTCCCATCATGCACTGGGCCTTGAATAATTAATAAGGTTGATTTTTCACTGTTTTCCAGCTGTGTTTACACAGTTTTATCATTGCTTTTGTTGTCAGGATTAGTAACTTGCCATTTTGTGACATTTGGAGTTCATTTTCTACTCAAAATGACTTTCAAACACAAGAACGATCCATCAAATGTTACCGTCATTGTGTATTGTCTACCCAGTATTGAGGTCTCTGCGTTCACATGATGTGTGGCTCCTTATGTAGAATATCTAAAGTATTAACAACTTAGTAAAGCATATACTTTAAAAGTGTGGTTTAAATCAATGTTATATTGTTCGAGTTAAATGCATTGCAAAGGAAACTTCAACTAAATAGATATTACTCAACCTTTTACTCGCCAAGTTAAAATGACTTATTTTCTTTGTTACTTTCACTTAACTTAGTTAAAGGGTTAGTTCGCCCATTTAAGACATGAAGTTGTATGCAATCCTTACCAGCACTATAGTGCATACACACTGACCCACTCTGTGGTCACCTCCCTGGTCAGAGTTCTGGCCGCTCGAAGTTTTTCAAGAAAGTATTCCCGGTTAGTTTCCGGGGCCTCAAAACTGTGCGTTTTTACGTGAAAAAATTATATGCGTTTCAAAGCTTGATTAATTTACATCACAAAAAACACTCCGGGCAAAATTCATACCTCAGTTTTAATCGGCACTATTTTCTTTCCATTTCTATCAATCCGCGCTGCTGTCAACGTCAACAGTGCGCACGTTCCGATCAGCTGTTCCATAGTGTTTACACAATCGAATGACAACGACGTAAAAAGTACAAAATTAACAATGGTGCGAACTTGTAAATTCCCAGGTTGTGACCACAAGAAAGTGCCGGGATCACCGTTCAGATTCCATCGTTTTCCTGTTTCGGATAGCTATGAGACAGCTTTGGCTGGTTGCCATCGGCTACTCTGCGGGAGCTAAAATATCCAGAATAAAGGATTTTCGTGTGTGCAGTGCTCACTTCAGCGAAGACGATTACATCCCCAACCAAGGAGGAAAAATAAAAAAAAAGATTTTAAAGAGTTTTGCTGTACCAGTATCACAGGTAAGCTCTATTTACTAACTTTATAATCCCATGTCTAAACTGTACGGTAAACAATCTGATGTTTAGACTCCAGTGGAAACCACGTGAAAAGAGGTCTAATATTAAAACAGTATATAGGGATAACGATGGAATCTGAACGGTGATCCCGGCACATCGGAACGTGCGCACTGTTGACGTTGACAGCAGCGCGGATTGATAGAAATGGAAAGAAAATAGTGCCGATTAAAACTGAGGTATGAATTTTGCCCGGAGTGTTTTTTGTGATGTAAATTAATCAAGCTTTGAAACGCATATAATTTTTTCACGTAAAAACGCACAGTTTTGAGGCCCCGGAAACTAACCGGGAATACTTTCTTGAAAAACTTCGAGCGGCCAGAACTCTGACCAGGGAGGTGACCACAGAGTGGGTCAGTGTGTATGCACTATAGTGCTGGTAAGGATTGCATACAACTTCATGTCTTAAATGGGCGAACTAACCCTTTAAGTAGAGTTTAATTAATTTCATATGTGAAATTTACTTAATATGCGTGCAAAAACTTGTCAAAGAAAAATTAGATAAACTTTACTTATTGTTTTTTTCAGTGTGTACTTATACTATGACCTTAAGTACTGTTTTTGTGAAGAAAAGTAGGCCTACATACTTTTGAGTGTGTCGGAGAAGAGTAGACGAGCTTCGGGATAAACTACTTAAATGCCGCTTAGTTAAATGGATCCGGTCACTGTTTAAACTGCCCTGCTAATCTCAGTCTTTTATATATATATATATATATATATATATATATATATATATATATATATATATATATATATATATATATACACACTCACCTAAAGGATTATTAGGAACACCATACTAATACTGTGTTTGACCCCCTTTCGCCTTCAGAGCTGCCTTAATTCTACGTGGCATTGATTCAACAAGGTGCTGAAAGCATTCTTTAGAAATGTTGGCCCATATTGATAGGATAGCATCTTGCAGTTGATGGAGATTTGTGGGATGCACATCCAGGGCACGAAGCTCCCGTTCCACCACATCCCAAAGATGCTCTATTGGGTTGAGATCTGGTGACTGTGGGGGCCATTTTAGTACAGTGAACTCATTGTCATGTTCAAGAAACCATTTTGAAATGATTGGAGCTTTGTGACATGGTGCATTATCCTGCTGGAAGTAGCCATCAGAGGATGGGTACATGGTGGTCATAAAGGGATGGACATGGTCAGAAACAATGCTCAGGTAGGCCGTGGCATTTAAACGATGCCCAATTGGCACTAAGGGGCCTAAAGTGTGCCAAGAAAACATCCCCCACACCATTACACCACCACCACCAGCCTGCACAGTGGTAACAAGGCATGATGGATCCATGTTCTCCTTCTGTTTACGCCAAATTCTGACTCTACCATCTGAATGTCTCAACAGAAATCGAGACTCATCAGACCAGGCAACATTTTTCCAGTCTTCAACTGTCCAATTTTGGTGAGCTCGTGCAAATTGTAGCCTCTTTTTCCTATTTGTAGTGGAGATGAGTGGTACCCGGTTGGGTCTTCTGCTGTTGTAGCCCATCCGCCTCAAGGTTGTGCGTGTTTTGGCTTCACAAATGCTTTGCTGCATACCTCGGTTGTAACGAGTGGTTATTTCAGTCAAAGTTGCTCTTCTATCAGCTTGAATCAGTCGGCCCATTCTCCTCTGACCTCTAGCATCAACAAGGCATTTTCGCCCACAGGACTGCCGCATACTGGATGTTTTTCCCTTTTGACACCATTCTTTGTAAACCCTAGAAATGGTTGTGCGTGAAAATCCCAGTAACTGAGCAGATTGTGAAATACTCAGTGAAATACTCAGTGAAATACTCAGTGAAATACTCAGACCGGCCCGTCTGGCACCAACAACCATGCCACGCTCAAAATTGCTTAAATCACCTTTCTTTCCCATTCTGACATTCAGTTTGGAGTTCAGGAGATTGTCTTGACCAGGACCACACCCCTAAATGCATTGAAGCAACTGCCATGTGATTGGTTGATTAGATAATTGCATTAATGAGAAATTGAACAGGTGTTCCTAATAATCCTTTAGGTGTGTGTATATATATATATATTTTTTTTTAATATATATATATATATATATATATATACATATATATATATATATATATATATATATATATATATATACATATATATATATATATATATATATATATATATATATACATATATATATATATATTTATTGAACTTTCAAATTTAACAAAACACAACACGGATTCCAACCATGATAAAAAAAAATTAATAATAATAATAAAAAAAATAAATAAAAAAAAACACAGCATAAATGGTACCAAGCACATTTAACCTAGGCCACCTAAAGAGTAAAAAAATAAAATAAAAATAAAGGTACATTACAATTTCAAAAACATTATGTACTCACTCAAGGCATTTGAAACCTTTCTGCAGAATAGTTGACAATTCAGCCCCTAGATTATTGATATAGGGTTTCCAGACACTATAAAACTGGTCTGGCTGACCATTAACTAAACAAGTTAAATATTACTAATCTCAGTCTTAATTGTCTCAGTTAAATTCCCTCATTTAATTTAATTTAAATTTTGTCTTATATTAATCATCTTGTCTCAGTTAAATTCCCTCATTTAATGTAATTTAATTAAATGAGGGAATTTAATTTCAATTTTGTCTTTATAGCTGAATCGAATTCATTTCCAACCTAACGAACTTTGCAACATCATCTCAGTTATTAAACTGAATCAGCACTGAAACTATTTGAGCTGAATGATGATGCTCTTGTCTTCTGTAGAGCTGCTTAGAGACATTTTTTCATAATTTATTAATTTTGCCTGAAAAAAAAAAATTTGGTCACGATTTGAGATATTAGAAACAAAATTGACGAGACCGTTGTCAGATTTCATTGGTGATTTCAAATGTGAAAGTGATCTCGTCTCTTCAGAAGACTTGGATTAAACAGCTCGATTTATATGGATTACTGTGTGTTACTTTTTATAGCTTGAATATATTGATTACACTTTCAATGGATGGGCAAAAAATGATGAGATAATATTAAAAATATCTATTTGGTATCAAAAATGGTATATAGAATATCTATATTCTTCTAGGTATCGTATCAAAAAAGAGAAATTCCAGTATCGTGACAACAATAATTTCTATCTTTCTGTAGATTCAAGGCCTGGAAAACAGCCAGTTTTCATTGATTATAGTTGTTAAATCTTATGAAACCTGTCAAAATCATGTCTAGTCATATTTCACCCCAAAACCAAAAGAAAGAAATAAAATTCCTCTTATGAAATGAATCCTATTTTTTTAGAAATTATTCTCGTGACAATTAAGTACATGTTCCCACAAATTCTTATGCCCTTAAAACAGAAATATACTGGTAACACTTTACAATAAGGTTCATTAGTTAACATTAGTTAATGTATTAGATAACACTGAGCAATACATTTGTTACTGTATTTGTTAATGTTAGTTAATAAAAATACAGCTGTTCATTGTTTGTTCATGTTAGTTCACAGTGCATTAACTAATGTTAACAATATTTTAATAAAAAATTATTTATAAAGTATTAGTAAATGTTGAAATTAACGTGAGCAAAGATTAGTTAATGCTGTAGAAGTGCAGTTCATTGTTAGACTAGTTAGACTTATGTAAATGATGTATACAGTTGTACATAATAATACATAATGTTCCATTTGAACTAAGATTACAATTTTAACACATAATGAAAATGTGCATGAGTTTCAGATGAATTTACAGGTTTCAATATTCATACTATGTTTACATATGACTCTATTCTATTCTAATGAATCATAATGCGATCGTATTATTAAACGCGCTATTATTATGTTTGAGACATCAACCACTGCTCGATGACCATAATGTTTGTATAAACTGTAGGTAACAACTGGTAAAATGTGCATTTAGGTCATAAAAACCGTAATATTTTCTTCTCAGCCATGTCAACAATTGTCCGTGAGTGAAATCTCCTCCATCCGTTGTCTGACTGGCCTTTCGCAAGGATTCCTGGGTAGTTAAAGTGTGTGGAGCCTGCACCTATGTGGGCTTCGGGGAAGACCGCTTCAAGGGTACAAAGGGGGCGCTGCTGAGCACACTTCAGAGCGTTACAATGCTGAATGGGACGGCCTACGGACTCGTAGACTCAGCGAGCACGCGCAATTTAAGTCCACGAGACCGAAAGTCCTCATTAAGTGTGCCATTTGGGACAGGGCCTAGTTCATGCTAGCTAATCTTGTTAATGCCAAGTGTGAACGCAGTCTTAATGTGTGTGATTGTGACTGATCTGTCAGTTGCTCTCCTGACACAGGCTAGAGTTGAGCAGATCCCACAGCAGAAGCTCTAAAGTGAAGCGAACCCCACACAGACCCAGCCATGCTGGAGGAGGACATGGAAGTGGCCATCAAGGTGGTGGTGGTGGGCAACGGAGCGGTCGGCAAGTCCAGCATGATTCAGCGATACTGCAAGGGCATCTTCACCAAGGACTACAAGAAGACCATCGGGGTCGACTTTCTGGAGAGACAGATAATGTAAGCATGCTTTAGTTTTACGCTTCAGTCGGGTTGCTTTGAAATGCTTTTATGAGTTCTCACGCACAGCCTTTGGGTTCTGTGTTTGAACTAGGGCTGTGCAATTAATTGAATTTCGATTTTGATTTCGATGTTGGCTCCCAACGATCACCAAAATAGTACAATCAAGTTAAAACGATTAGTTTGCCATGTCCTGTTTTGCAAGAACACTCTTATTTTGTCTTGTGTTCTGAATGACGCGTGCACATCCGCCCCTCCCGAAGCTCTCTCAGCCTATAGTGGGGATTTCCTTAAAGGAGAACTCCGGTCAATTTGAACATTGAGCTCATTTTTTTGTACATTTGGAGTGCTGTCAATACAGAGAACAACGACAAAAATCGGTGTTGCCTACACCGAGTTATTCTATTTTTAAAATTTGCACCCTGTTGACTTCAATGGGGCAAGTACTAAACCTGCTTTTAGCCTCTTAACATCCTTGATGTGTCATTACAAGTGCACAGAAAATGTGAGTGATTCCTTCTGAGTGAACACGAGTGAATCTGACTGCAGTAGATGTGAAAGAAATGTATAAAAATGATGTTATTTAAGCCAGCGCAAATACCTGTGTTTACATCCTGTTTTTCGGTTGAAGTCCAAAGTAGTCGATTGCAGAGTTCACACGCATAGGTTTGATACCTATGATCACGCGCGTGAACTCGGCAATCGACTACTTTGGACTTCAACCGAAAAACAGGATGTAAACAGGTATTTGCGCTGGCTTAAATAACATCATTTTTATACATATCTTTTACATCTACTGCAGTCAGATCCACTCGTGTTCACTCAGAAGGAATCACTCACATTTTCTGTGCACTTGTAATGACACATCAAGGATGTTAAGAGGCTAAAAGCAGGTTTAGTACTTGCCCCATTGAAGTCAACAGGGTGCAAATTTTAAAAATAGAATAACTCGGTGTAGGCAACACCGATTTTTGTCGTTGTTCTCTGTATTGACAGCACTCCAAATGTACAAAAAAATGAGCTCAATGTTCAAATTGACCGGAGTTCTCCTTTAAGGTGAGGCACTACAGGTGAATAGGGTAAAATTTTAAAATAATAGATATCACCATGAAACTTCCTCAGTTGATTACTTACACAAGTATATAAAAAAAATGTATTGCAAGTTTTAGAAATTTGTGTTTAATTATGCAAATTAGGCATTATCTCATTAAATATGCACGATTTTGCATATATTTTCGGTAGATAGATCTGAACAAATGATAAAGCCAGGTGCAAAATTATTTTTTTCATTTTGTTTACACACAAGATGAAGAAAAAATTCAGAGGGATTTCAGGATATATGCTTTCATTACCTAGGAAATCAAAATATACTGTCCATAGCCTTAAAAAAAATCGATTTTCGCCATATTTTTTTTTGATAAAACTGTCACATAAATCAGGCCAGGAATGATTAATTAACAAATCCCTCTGAAAATATCTTCAGAATACTGCTAAGTGTATAACTGGAGAGTTTGGTGTACACAGGTGCTACATAGGCTGAGATGTTTGTACTGGAGAATGACAAAAAACTCATTTTGAGAAAACGGCATTTAAAGATTTAAAGATCTCTAAATGAGATTTCGTCCTTAGCTTTAAATCCCCCTTTGGACATTCACGATTGGTTACTGATAGAAAGGAAATGCCCATATTTGGGTTACATAGCGTTGTGCAGGAGACTCAGAGCTTTACAACGATCCCGGTCATGACAGACTTCAGTGAACAGATGGATCTCAGGAATACTAACTTCTTGGTAAATTCGGGAGAAACTTACTGCCGCAAGTAAACAAAATGTAATAAAATAAACATCTTAATGTATATTTTCATCATTTTCTTTATAGCAGCTTGAAAGAACACATATTGAAGGAGTAAACTAGCCCAAAATCTCAAAACTGACCACTGCATGAAAATCAATGTTTTTGCCTGCCGTGTCTCGCCTTAAGACTGCAAGGGAAGCTCGGCTTCCCCGATAATGTAAAAAAATTAATGGTCAAATATATACTATTGTGTTAACATTTTATTGACTAAAAATGCGTTAGAAAACGTTCATCTCAAAGACGAGTTCGTTCAGAATCAGGTCGGCTGACTCGATTTCCTTCTCATACATTCCCGTAGCGTCACAGTGCATTTCCCTGTTGAAGCCCAGCGTCTATTGACTTCAGTGGGGCTTCTTCGAACAGTTTTTTTCAGTGCTTCAAAACTAGACGGTCATTGGATAAATGCTGCGATTACGTCCCGCCCGTGGGGGGTGAATGAGGAGTGGGCTGGCCTCGAAAGGCCGCGTCTCCTTTTGATTAATTGGTATTTGCTTGTCGAAATTGCAAGCCAATTTTCATAATACAGTTCACACAATTATACATTTATACCTTTATTATATTATTACTTATATTATTAGTAGTAATAATTAAAAAATTAAAATAATTTAAAAAATATTATTATTAGTAGTATTATTATTAGGGCTGTCAAAAGATTAATCACGATTAATCGCATCCAAAATAAAAGTTTGTTTTTAATATTATATGTGTGTGTACTGTGTATAATTAAATTTGTATATATAAATACACACACATGCATGAATATATTTAAGAAAAATGTGTTATTTATATATAAATTTTTTTTATATTTATATATAATATAAACTATATAAATATATATACAGTATATGTATGCAAATATTTCTTAAATATATACATGCATGTGTGTGTATTTATATATACAAAATAATTATACACAGTACACACACATGTATTATGTAAACACAAACTTTTATTTTGGATGCGATTAATCGCAATTAATCTTTTGACAGCCCTAGTTATTATACTTTATTATATTATTATTTATACCTTTATTATATTATTACATTTATACAATTATACCTAGCTCTGCTGGCCATTGAGAGGACACTGGTCAAGCCACTGGAAAAGACGCCTAGTTGTACGACAGGGTCACAGAGCATTTTCTTGAAAAGGAACGTAGAATTTACTTATAAATAAATGGACAATTTTTATGATGTAGGCCGAAAATGAGCTTCCCCTCTTTGAAAGACCAGCAGCCGCCGCTGATATACAGTGAGGGAGGCAGTCGTGTGCATTTCATCCGCTGGAATTTAAAAACTCAGCAAGTGAAGGTGAGGAGAAACCTGTAAGTGTCAGGCGGTGTTATATGGCTGGGCTGTTGTTATTGTGACATCTTGAGTTTTGTTTTTAACCCCATACTCACACACTATGAAGCTGATTTTGCACTGATGTAAGACTCATCATTCCTTCGTTATGAATAATCTAATAATTTGTTTGCAGCCATCACATTCTGAATAAGTATTTTTTCATTGTTTCTAATTTTCCAGATTATCCATTTGTAGGCATTGTTATATAAATCAGTTTGAGTTAATCCATCTCAAGTGGACCATTGTAGTTTAAGCACATAATAAAATAGGCTTTCCCCCTGAATTCTTCTAGCCGTAACTCTGCAACCAGTGCAATCTGAAAACAAGTTTTACAGCACATTGTAAAACTGCACTTTTTTTCACACTTTCTCGCTTAAATCCAGGGCAGAGTAGCACATATTTTGTTTATAAACACTTTTGGTTATACTGGTTGAAACTCTCTTCACATCCTGAGGAGTCAGTAATATAAGTGGTCTAAATATCGAAAAATGTACAAAATATCTTCTGTGAAGTCAGGATTGGGCTGCACCATGTTGGTAAAAACTGTTTAGTTTTTCTGCAATCTTTATTGCGCTATGAAAAAAAAAATGTACTTGAAAAGCTCTATTTGGAAAGAATGAATCATTCAGTGATTTTGTAGGGGAGAGAATCTGTGTACAAAATAATAAACAAATCAAATTACAAGCATTTGTAAATACAATAGAACAAATATACAAATTAAATAAACTGTATTCGGGTACATAAATTGAGTAATCAACTGTAAAATAACACTGCATAGTCTTCACTGTATAATTTAAATATAATTAATCTTTGTTACAACTACAAAAGTGAGTTACTCTTTGTATTTTGTTGTTTGACTAACATTAATGACACTGACGAATATTAGCAGCAGGAATATTAGGCTGCTGTCACTTTAAGAGCAAATGCACTGATCTAATATAATGATACGCATCAATTTTCTTTCTTAATTATTTGTTTACGTAAGCCATAAGAGACTGTTTACGAGGATGCTCCCCATTTTAGCATAATTTTGCATGTATGTGTCCATTCAAGCACAAGTACGCGTGAAAGAGAACTGAATTCGGTGTGCGACTCATTGTGTTCGGTCCAGTAATCGCCATGCTTTGCAAACTCTCCTCTGGCTGTCATTCATGCAATTCTGACTGTTTTCTCACAGTTTGAGTTTGGATACACTTTAGTTTAGGGTCCAATTCTCACTAGGGGTGTGACCGTTAGTATATAACCGTGAGACCGACGGTTATAGTCGAACACCGTCATTAGATCTCTATAACCGCCAAAACCGTGTTATTAAAATATTTTTTACAAACATCTTTTATCATTGAGAATGTTTAAACTCTAATTAAAAACAATTGTTAACAGTCTGTGTCATTAGTGGTCTACGTCGTTTCCAACTGTATTTGATTCTTTGCCAAGTACCAACGCAAGTTTTGTTTTGTAAATCGTCAGACATGATTTTTACCACTTCATTAAGTTTTTCTGTAGAAAGCCTTTCTTTAAAGCGAATTTCGTTTTGTACAAATTGTATCTTAATTTTAATAAATGTTTCATCAACCAATTGCATGTATTTAATAAATAAAAAGCAAATGACAATATAATAACCGTGACATGGAGGCGCCGGTGCGCCGCGTTCACTTGCATTGCATTGTGAACTAGAGCGCATCTCGTCGTAAATGAATGAAACTCAGCGTAGGCCTATGCCTCATACATTAGCATTAAATATCTTTGCTGCATCCTTTCTAGAACAGACAAGGGCTTTCTTGCAGCTCGCATCAGCAGAGCATTGCATCGTCCATAGACCGCAAAACAATCAGCGGATGGCGGGCGGGTGCGGCTTTGAAATCTGGTCAAAAAACGTTGGTGTGGATGATGAGTTTTGTGATGCGGTTGCGGACGAAATAATACCCCATCCGCGTATCTCTATCGATAGCAACATTGCTACACAAATATAATTTTTTTTTTTTAAATTTAGGCGATCAAATAGCTAATCAGTGTCTGCTCGTTTATTCAAACTAAGTTGTCCTATAACAGACGAAGGAGTTTATTTAAACAACACTTGCCTGACGGCTCATGCTACCGCTAACCCGGACGTCGACGTCACTTCAGTGGTTTGGGAAAAGCACGTAAAAGTCCTGACAGAAAGCAATGCATAGGGATGTAGTGCAAAGGGTGCAAAGGACCCTAGGTTGATTTTACACCGAACCATCCCTTTAACTAGTTGTTTATTAGCTTGCATATTACTAGGATATTGGCTGTTTATTAGTACTCATAAAGCACATATTAATGCCTTATTCTGTATGATCATATTCTACATCCCTTAATCCACCTAATACATAAACTTAACAACTACCTTATTAACTACTAATAAGCAGTCATTAGGAGTTTACTGAGGCAAAAGTCATAGTTAATAGTGAGAATTGGACAATAATCTAAAGTGTGACTGTGAGTTTATATCTCATAATTCTGACTTTTTGCAGAATTATATTTCGTATACATATTTAATACATATATTAAATACACATATGAAATATGTATGTATGTACATGTATAGCAAACGATAAAAAACTGAATCCATGGAAATTCCAGCATCTTTTATAGGCCAATTCCCCCTGGAAGTTCCCTGGGGATTCCCTTGCCTCAGTTCGGCTTCGTACCGATTGGTTCGCGCAGTTACGCCGCTCTGCCATTGGTTCGTGCAGTTCCCACTGACCAGCCAATAGCGTGTGACTAAGCCTCAGCACTGTATGGCTGTGCAGTAGCACTGTGTTATTTTATAAAGGCTTCAGTATTTCAATTCAAAGCGGTTTACCGCTATACCGTGGAAATTTCTTTCTTTTCAACCGCGGTAAGAAAAAATCCATACCGTCCCAGCCCTACCGTTGAGCTTATATCTCGCAATTCTGACTGTTTTCTCGTAGTTCTGATTTTAGACTATATCTCGTAATTCTTCAGACTTCATATTTCACAATTGCAAATTTATGTCTTGTAATTCTGACTTAAAAAAAAAAAAAAAAATTTCTTTAAATTCCATGGTGGAAACAAGCGTCCATTATAATCACTCAAAAGACATGAAGAAAATCAAAAATGGTCAAGCAACTCCATTTGACATACTGTTATTGTGATATTGAATTTTCATACTGAGATATATTTTGCCTGTACTGCCCATCTGTGTTTCATATGCTGCTTTTTGCATATAGTATATACTACAGTATGTTCAGTATTTCACTCAAACGTACTGTAAACACCTCTCAAACAGCCTGAAGTGGGTCACATAAACAGAAATAAATGCCAGTAAACATGGCTCACGCTTGACCCGAGAGAGATGATTTAACACTTCTGGACAAGCACGTTTCCTGTTTCCATTTACATATTTAAATATGGGAAATGACAAATAACACGCGGTGACGCTCCGGCAAACCCTTGGGAAAAGAAGATCCTCTTGTCTTTGTTCGCAGTGACGACAGAAACGTGTAGTTCCTGGATCTCAGGCTCTTTCCAGCTATTATAATGTGAGATGTGACATCGGCAGGGAACGCCAGAGAAAATCTGTGTGGTTTACTGGCTGTACACGTAAAACGAAACGAGGAACAAATGAGGTGTCAGTGGCTTCGTCGGTTTCAAAGCTTAGTCAATCTGAGAGCGAAAGCAGGGACCAGTTGCATAAACATAGCCGCTAACTTAAAGGGTTATTTCACCCAAAAACTCTGTCAGTAATTACTCTCCCTCATGTTGTTCCAACCCCGTAAGACTTTCGTTCATCTTCTGAACACAAATGAAGATATTTCTGATTAAATCTGAGAGCTGTCTCACTCCTCCATAGGCTTCTCTGTTATTGAAACTTGCCGGCCCAGAAAGTTAGTAAAGTAGTCTAAACGTTGGCTCACTATTGGCCAGCATCACACACATGACCAGCGTCGGCCAATAGTGAGCCTCCGTTCTGACGTTCAACCCAGAAGCGCTGCGCTGTTACTCTACGTGAACTCACTCAGAGAAACACAGAAGAACATGAATAGTTGAATAAAGTCGTTATTTTTGTGTGTTTTTGCGCACAAAAAGTATTCTCGTCTCTTGATAGACTTAAGGTTGAGCCACTGTAGTCACTTGGACTATTTTAAACATTGTCTTTACTAACTTTCTGGGCCGGCAAGTTTCAATCCCACAGAAGCCTATGGAGGAGTGAGACAGCTCTCAGATTTAATCAGAAATATCTTCATTTGTGTTCTGAAGATGAACAAAAGTCTTACGGGGTTGGGATATATATGGGATATATATATTTATTTATGTTTTGTTTGAACAAACCCTTTAAGAATTAGTCTGACCAACAAGCAGTTAATTAGGGCTAATCAGTCTTACTTCTTGGATACAAATTAGACCAATCTATCTTTTTATGTAACTGACTTAAAGTTATGACTAGTCTAAGCAGTTTATGACCCAATTATTTGATGTAACTGTTGCGTTTTAAAGGCTTTTTCAACAGTCTATTGCACTCTTAAAAATAAAGGTTCTTTTATTGACAATGAATAATCTTTAACATCTATTCCACAAAGGTTCTTTATATTTAGGGGTGTAACGATACCCTCATGTCACGATTCGATACATATCACGATATTGAACTCACAATATGATATTATTGCGATTCTCCAAGACATATGTGACCCTGGATCACAAAACCAGTCACATGTCTCACGGGTATATCTGTGGCAATACCCAAAAATACATTGTATGGGTCAAAATGATCGATTTTTCTTTTATGCCAAAAATCATTAGGATATTAAGTAAAGATCATGTTCCATGAAGATATTTTGTAAATTCCCAACCGTAAATATATAAAACATTTATTTTTGTGAGTGAATGCAGCACGCACAACTTTAAAGGAGATTTTTTCAATGTTTAGATTTTTTTTGCACCCTCAGATTCCAGATGTTCAAATAGTTGCATCTCGACCACATATTGTCTATTGCCTATCCTAACAAACCATACATCAGTGGAAAGCTTATTTATTCAGTTTTCAGAGGATGTATACATCTCAATTAAAAAAGACTGGTTTTGTGGTCCAGGGTCACATATGATAACAAAACATGTACTAAAATGCTAAATTTGGTATTACATTGCGTGTGTAAATGAATAGGCTTGGACTCGGTGCTGGAAACCCAAAGCACAGGACAATAGAGACACCAGAATAAACATATTCATGATTCTGAAGCTGAAAATACATTTTTTAGACGAATATGCTTGCACTGTTTCACCGACTAGATATATTTAAAATAATGTTTTACACTTTTTACTGGTAACTTAAGACATTTGGCATTATCAGGACCCACAAATATTCCCCCATTGCATTATTATACATTATATTAAACATATAGTAGTTTTTAATGTTGTAATGACACTAAAACTCTGAAAACTTTCATTTTTATTTTGGGTGAATTATCCACAATACATATTATTGCATTTTTTGTATTGCGATATATTGTTACACCTCTATTTATATTAGAACAAAATGGTTGTTTTCTAATAAGTGTTCACTGAAAGGTTCTTTTGGGAGTTTTTCTATGGCATCGCTGTGAAAACCCATTTTAAACCCTATTTTTAAGAGTGTAGCTGTTAGACCTGTGCATATATGCATTTTGAGTTTGTTTGCATGTGTTTCAGAGTGAACGACGAGGACGTGAGATTGATGTTGTGGGACACGGCAGGACAGGAGGAGTTTGACGCCATCACCAAGGCCTATTACAGAGGTGTGTGTGTGTGTGTGTGTGTGTGTGACGTGTAGGGCTGCACGATATTGAAGAAAAATGTGATATGCGATAACTCATTAAATAATGCGATATGCGATACGATAATGCTTAAACTGTGTAAAATAAACTTAAATTATCTTTCAAATATTATTTTAAAATTAAATGTTTCACATTCTTTTTGTGAGTAGAAAACATCCCTGCAGCTTCTGAAAGTGAACATCAGTGTTTTACTGTAGTGTAAGAAGTAGAGCCCTGTACGGGCCTCAAATCTAGGCCCTAGCCCGACCCGTGTCCGACTGCTCATCAGAAATATCAGCCCGAGTCCGACCCGAGCCCGGGTTTTTGTTGTTTTTTTTCACAGCGGCATCCTGCCCTATTTGCAGCCATTAAAATGTGTCCGTTTTGTTAGTTATGTTTTTTTTCTTTTCATTTCTTTAAGTTAATTTAGACAAATGTTTGGAGCATTTAAACAAAAACAAAAAAAATGACGACCAAGCAAGCCAAGCCAAAAGCGAGTAAAACATGTTTGATCAATTTAGCCTCTCAAATCAGCGCTAATACTTTACTTGGCTACAATAAAATCCATAGATATAAAACACTTCAAGCATATCACTCAGACAGTTTATTAATGTTTATTTATTAAACCACAGTGAGTAAATCTTTTTTGAAATACTGAGGCAGGCTCAGGCTGCTCGCAACAGCGCTCGCAAACGAAATGAGCAATAGCCAATCTAAACAAATTAAATTAAATAAATCAAAAACAAACTTGCAGGTTATCTTACCTCAAAAATGCACCACAGAACATGGCCATTCTTTTTTCCAGTTGGCTAGTTTCCAACAGTTAAACGAAAATAAAGTCCAATAAAACGAAAAGTTAGAACAATCTCTTACAGAGCATCGTGGAGAAAAAGAATAGCATCCACAGTGGAAGATTTTAACCCAGTCCTCTCTTCTATCACTCGCGATTTTTCTCTTAATATTCTCCATTATTTGCACATGAGGTGAATCGTGGGTCGCGCTGACGGGAAACCTTCTGTGTGTGTGCGTGAGACTGTCATGTCAATCATATGTCAGTGTAATTATAAGATTATGAAAGTTATGAGGTTATGAAATGTCTTTCTATGTTTGTTTTTCTATCGTCGACGTCAACTTATCATATTTTTTAAATTAATGTCTAAAAATATAAAAAGAAGGATAACCCAAAAAAGGCCCAGGGCCGGCCCGCATGTGAACTATGACGTGAAAATTGGCCCGAAGCCCGGCCCTAGGGGCGTAGAAAAGTCGGGGCCCGTCGGGCTCGGGCTGAAATGCAGGGCTTTAGTAAGAAGTGTTATTTTAACATCAGTGTAAACCACAGGGTTCAGGGGTTCAGGTTATCCAACATTAGAGTTATTCAACAACAGAAACTGAATAATCAAATGTAGAAATAAAACACTGCTTAGTTTTCACTGTATGAATCACATATATACTGATTCTTATTAAAGCTACAAGAGTTATTCAGCCGAGAGCAGAGAGTGATTTTCTCTTCGTCTTTTGTTCATGACCCCAGTTATTGCAAGCCGTTGTGATATGCATATCGCGATATATACATGTGATATTTCGATATATTGTGCAGCCCTAGTGACGTGTGATCGGTCCCGCAGGAGCTCAGGCGTGTGTGCTGGTGTTCTCCACCACCGACAGAGACTCGTTCGAGGCCATCGGCAGCTGGAGGGAGAAGGTGGAGATGGAGGTGGGCGACATTCCCACGGTCCTGGTGCAGAACAAGATCGATCTGCTGGACGACACGGTGATCAAGAAGTAAGAGTCAGTGATGCTCTGGAAAGGTGCACTGTGTCATTTTTAGCGGCATCTAGTGGTGAGGTTGTGAATCGCACCCAACTGAAGTTATGGTGGCCGGCAGGAAGTGATGTCGTCATGTTGTCTCTTCTTCTTGAGTCTCTCCATCATTGTCTGACTCTGGTTTGAACATAAAAGGTTAAAAGTTTTTGAAATTTTCAGTTCGTGTGTGTGTGAGTGCAAGCCGTTGAAGCTCCGCCCCCTGTGCCGGGAGCAGCAGCTCATTTGCATTTAAAGGGACAGACACAAAAACGGTGTGTTTTTGCTCACCCTCAAAAATGTACAACTTTAACATGCGATATAAAAATATCTGTGGGGTATTTTGAGCTAAAACTTCACACACACACTCTGGGGACATCAGAGACTTATTTTATATCTTGTGAAAAGGGAGGTTTTTTTTACAAAGATAAATAAAGAAATTAGGTTTACTTGATTATTCAGTAAAACGATATGTTATTGCGAATATTATTGTTACTTGTTCATCATTGTGTCAGTGTTTTATCCGCTGACTTTAGCTGAAGCTTCTCTGCACGAAGAACAACATAGTGACGAAACGCGTTTGTCCGTTCAGGGCCACCGTAGAAACATGTCGATGTAAGGGGACCCGCGGTGTGTGTAGATAGAAATGCTAATTTCTAAGGTAATAAAAACATAACGGTTCATTAAGTAAGGTCTTTATACACCACTGAAAACATAGTTATGTATATGATATTGCATTTCTCTCAACAGATCCTCCTAAATATTACACAGTGCACCTTTAACGCTCTGGTTCTCTTCGCGTGGCGGTCAAAAATGACAGAATTTTTTGTTCATTTCAATGAAAGGAATGTACTATATTTAAGTTTGATTTTATGTTTTTTTTATTTAATATTTTGTATTTTTAGGGGATTTTATGGTTTTACATTATATTTACGCAGTATTTATAATCCATTTATTCACGTTTTGAGCATAGACCTGAAAATTACATTTCCAACTTAAATTGTCATAAATCGTGAATGCTTTAAAGCACAGACTTAAGTTTGATCTCTGTTTAAAGTCGACACTTGGCAAATTATTTTGTAAAAAGTTACAGAACTTAAAAAATAGTTACAGAATTTTGTTTATTGTTATGAAAAATACTATTTAATTTTTTTTATATGAAATCTATATTTTCAAAAACACGTCTTACTCTAAAACTGCAAGAAAATCAAAGCCATTAATCTAAACAAGTTGTGTTACAAATGTGAGCTTGATATCTCAAAAAATGAGCTTTCAGTGAGATTGTGTTTGGCCGCAGTACCAAACGCTTCCACTAGAGGAAATTCGTCTCCCATTCATTTCCATTTTAGACTGTGAACAATTATACAAGTGTGACTATTTTTTTCAGGACCATTTAACCTTTTCAAATCATGTCCAGGATATTTTTGTGTGCGTGTGTTCACACAGCAAGTGCCAAAACCTTTTTCCAAGTTTCGTACCATTCCGATGAAGAAAAATAAAATAAATAAATAAAAATGACCGGAAAGCACCAGAGGCTTTCTCTAGCTTTCCAGGGATTGATGTGATGTGATGTGTGTGTGTGTGTGTGTGTGTGTGTGTGTGTGTGTGTGTTGTTGTTGCTTCAGTGAAGAGGCCGAAGGTCTTGCTAAGAGGCTGAAGCTGAGATTCTATCGCACATCAGTGAAGGAAGATCTCAACGTCAATGAAGGTGAGTGACGAAGCCTTTCCGCTCACAAAACTGATTATGCTTTATTATAAAATAACACAATTTATTTGTTGTAGTTTTTAAGTATCTAGCTGACAAATATCTGCATCGACTCAAGCAACAGTCAGCGGAGGAGAGCGAGGTTGTTCACACATCCAGCAATAAAATAGGTAAGACTGAACTTTTGTGTGACATTGCATTACATACGGTCCTGTTAAAATTTAGCATTCTCTAATTTTTTTTATTTATTTTTTTAAAGAAATTAATCATTTTATTAATTTATGAAATGTTTCTTTTTCAAATAAATGTTGGTCTTTTTAACTTTCTATTCATTAAAGAATCCTGAAAACAAAGTATCAAGGTTTCCAGAAAGATATGAAGCAGAAGCACAACTGTTTTCAACATTGATTATAATCATAAATGTTTCTTGAGCATCAAATCATCATATTAGAATGATTTCTGAAGGATCATGTGACACTGAAGACTGGAGTGACATAGAAAACACTTATTTTTAATTGTAATAATATTTCACAATAATACTGTTTGTACAGAATTTTTCATCAAATAAATACATCCTTGGTGAGCAGAAGATATATATATATATATAAACTACTGGTCAAAAGTTTTAGATCGGTACGATTTTTTATGTTTTTAAAATAAGTCTCTTCTGCTCACCAAGGCTGCATTTATTTGATAAAAAACAATAAAAAAAAAAAAACAGTAATATTGTGAAATATTATGACAATTTAAAATGACTGTTTTCTATTTTAATATATTTTAAACTGTAATTTATTCCTGTGATCAAACCTGAATTTTCAGCATCATTACTCCAGTCTTCAGTGTCACATGATCCTTCAGAAATCACTCTAATATGATGATTTGATGATCAAGAAACATTTATGATTATTATCACTGTTGAAAACAGTCGTATACAAATCTTTTTTTCAAAATTCTTTGATGAATAGAAAGTTCAAAAGAACAGCATTTATTTAAAATATAATCTTTTGTATCATTATAAATGTCTTGACTGTAACTTTTGATCAGTTTAATTCATCCTTGATGAATAAAAGTATTGATTTATTTTATTTCTTTCTCCCAAAAATAAAATTATAATTCTTACTGACCCCAAACATTTGAACGGTAGTGTTTAATGTTACAAAAGCTTTAGATTTCAGATAAATGCTGTTCTTTTGAACTTTCTATTCATCATAGCATCATGAAAAAAAATGTAAATAACTGTTTTCAACATTAATAATAATCATAAATGTTTCTTGATCATCAAATCATCATATTAGAGTGATTTCTGAAGGATCATGTGACACTGAAAACTGGAGTAATGATGCTGAACATTCAGATTTGATCACAGGAATAAATTACACTTTACTGTATATTCACATAGAGAACAGCTGATTTACATTGTAATAATATTTCACAATATTACTGTTTTTGTTTGTATTTTTAATCAAATAAATGCAGCCTTGGTGAGCAGAAGAGACTTCTTTTAAAAACATTAAAAATCTTACCGATCTAAAACTTTTGACCAGTAGTGTGTATATATATATATATATATATATATATATATATATATATATATATATATATATATATATATATATATATATATATAATTATATAATTATTTATTTATTTATTTTATGACTAGGGTCAAAGCTAACCAACCAAACCTTGACACCTACTTTCATTAATATAGGTTTTATTTTATTATGATTATTTTTTGCATATTTAAACGACAGTGCCAGTGTTTATCACACTTCAGATGAAGCATGATCGTGCATTTTTATATAGTCTCTTGCTCTTCTTTTTTTTTCCCAGGTGTTTTTAACACTTCCGGCGGCACTCATCCGAACCAGAACACCAGCGATCTGAACGGCCGTGATGTCATCAACCTGCGACCAAACAAGCAGCGGACGAAGAAAACGAAAAACCCGTTCGGCGGCTGCAGACTCCTGTAGAGCGGCTCTTGATCGGCTGCAGGACAGAAACCCATCGTGTTCTGTGTTTCATACGTCACGAACTCCTGTGGATGAGTGTGAGCCTTCTTCAAACACTCGTTTTTACATCACATGCTGAATTTCTGCGCCAGTAGCAGCATCAATCAGAATCACAGAGGGAATATGGCACACGATGTGCTCTACTGGCGCAGAAGTGACTCGAGCGTGTCCTAAAAGTCAAACCCTCAGTAAATATGAGGTCTGTTAAGATATTTTTGTACGCGTATTAAAATCTTTCGGACACCGCCCCGTCCTCTCGTTTTAACAATGATTGTGGCTCAAAATTGAAATGAAAAGCGAATCTATTTTCTCACAGATGTGCATTATTTGATGTGGTTCACACACAGCAGGGTAATATTCAGATGTTCTCTAATGAGATTAATTACAAAAGAAACACACCATTTGTGCATTTGGACTGTTCATCGTTTGTGCAATATGTGCGTATGGATGGAGATGCATCGTTTGCAATCTTCCCTTAAAAGTAATGT
The DNA here is from genome assembly GCF_949319135.1 of Squalius cephalus. Taxonomy (NCBI): domain Eukaryota; kingdom Metazoa; phylum Chordata; class Actinopteri; order Cypriniformes; family Leuciscidae; genus Squalius; species Squalius cephalus. The sequence goes on along the minus strand of NC_137142.1, from coordinate 3,803,906 downwards.
TCATTTGTTTCTTATATGAACAGTGTCATGAAGTTCAACACATATGTTCTTATAGGTATTTTTGTATGAAAAATGTAGTAAAGTAACGACTTACTTAAATCCATGACATTTAACAGTGCCAAAATGTTTCTACTTGTACGAAATGTAAATAGCGTTAGTGAATGGTTGAACGAGTCAGATTTATAGATATTATTTCAAATGATATCAGCATCCTTGATATGCATCAACATGCTCTTCTCAGACTCTGTCATATTCTAACTCAATACCAAATGCAAGAGATGGAATTATATAAACATATTCTTTAGGAATAATAATTATTATTATTATTCATTTGCTGACAGCTGGCAATGCTTCAGATATTAAAGCATCCGACATCACACACTTACTGCTAGGGCTGGGCGATATAGCTACTAAAAATATATATATTGATATTAGTAAGCCTCTATGGAGATATTCCACATTCATCGTAATATATATACATTTACTTTGAAGTGGCATAAAACTGTTTTTCTGTTCAATCAGTCATTTTGACCAAAAAGTCATTCATGCATCAGAATGTTCACACTAACATGCAGTAAAAATCAGTTTTTAAATTAAATGAACACAATTGCAATTATATTATAACTTATTTTTAATCATTTTCATTCATATGCACCAATGTAACAAAAACTAAACATCAATATTTGTTTACATATATTGTTGTACTATTTTTACTAAATCATTTTAATCCTTAAATATGCAGGAACATATTACAGTAAACAAACTAGAACTCAAATAATTAAACAGTTTAGTTCACAGTAAAGTAAAGTGCACGGTAAAGTTCACGGTAAAGTTCAGTTCACGGTAAAGTAAAGTGCACGGTAACGTTCACAGTAAAGTAAAGTGCACGGTAACGTTCACGGTAAAGTAAAGTGCACGGTAAAGTTCACGGTAAAGTAAAGTGCACGGTAAAGTAAAGTGCACGTTCACGGTAAAGTAAAGTGCGCGGTAACGTTCACGGTAAAGTAAGGTGCACGTTCACGGTAAAGTAAAGTGCACGGTAAAGTAAAGTGCATGGTAACGTTCACGGTAAAGTAAAGTGCACGGTAAAGTAAAGTCCACGGTAAAGTAAAGTGCACGGTAACATTCACGGTAAAGTAAAGTCCACGGTAAAGTAAAGTGCACGGTAACGTTCACGGTAAAGTAAAGTGCACGGTTACGTTCACGGTAAAGTAAAGTCCACGGTAAAGTAAAGTGCATGGTAACGTTCACGGTAAAGTAAAGTGCACGGTAAAGTAAAGTCCACGGTAAAGTAAAGTGCACGGTAACATTCACGGTAAAGTAAAGTCCACGGTAAAGTAAAGTGCACGGTAACGTTCACGGTAAAGTAAAGTGCACGGTTACGTTCACGGTAAAGTAAAGTCCACGGTAAAGTAAAGTGCACGGTTACATTCACGGTAAAGTAAAGTGCACGGTAACATTCACGGTAAAGTAAAGTGCACGGTAAAGTTCACAGTAAAGTTCATGGTAAAGTAACGTTCACGGTAAAGTAAAGTTCACAGTAAAGTTCACAGTAAAGTTCACGGTAAAGTAACGTTCACGGTAAAGTTCACGGTAAAGTAAAGTGCACGGTAAAGTTCACAGTAAAGTAAAGTTCACGTGCTCATCCGCGTGCTTTTGTGCAGATGTAAGTTGTGATAGTACTGTTATGTTGTGTATATCTGAATAATCTCGTAAGATGCGTTTGTTTGGTCAGAGCTCTTCAGTTTAGCGGTTCATTCACTCTTCAGCGTCAGTGACATTAATGAGTTATCTGAAACAATATTCTTATAGAGTTTCTTTTTCAAAAACATTGATGCATAATTAATAATAACAAGAATTTATTTATTTAGTTTTACCGAGATATCCAGTACTTGAGAAAAAAAAAAGACAAAAGTATTGCTTTTGTTTTCAATTTTACAGTTTATATATCTCATTAAAATAACATGTGAAATATATAAAGGTTTACCTTGAGCTCAGTGACCTCTTTAATGCGCCGCTTTGAGCTTGACGTCGACGAGTCGTGATCATGAAGGATAAGAAATCTCTGCCGCTCACTTCTACTCTCCGTTTCCATCAGTTAAAGGCGTCCTCCGAGAGCGCTCCACTAGACGTGTCTGATCACACCATCTGGATGCTGACATTGATCGGGTGAACGCACATTTTAAACACCTTATTCTACACATACGTTTTAGCATATATTTCTTAGTAACTAAAACCCACAGCTTCACTATTAGAGAGACACTGCCAGACCGAATGAATCATTCTCTCACTAATGCATTCATATTAATGTAATTAGATCGAGCAGAAAGAGAAATATAACGACCCAAAGACAAAAGAACTGATCAAAATAATCTGTACTGCAGGAGCAATAGCCGTGTGTTCAGATGCCGTCGCTGAGCGAGTCTCAGCTCGAGGCTCAGGCTCATTCCTTCATTAATGACGTCATCAGCAACTAGTCAACGACGACTTTAATCACTTAAACGTCAACTTCAAGTTGTTAATTGTGGATTACAGTGATCATTCATTATATCGCCCAGCCCTTCTCACTCTATATCGCTGCCTCTACATGACGTCTGTCATTTACCGGAATCCATATTCTTCATTATTAAAGTAAATGCACATATTTTAAGTGAGTTTCTGTCAACATCCTCCCAGAACCACGAGATTACAGTAAACGTATAAAACTCACTTTACAGTTTCTAGAATACGGTTCTCCAGATTAGCACTGATTCCTCGTGTTTAATCCTGGGCTAAACTACACTGATACAGTATTTCGGCTTTATATATGTACAGGAGACCATTCCAGAAGTTTATTATGTTTCATGTTAAGTGAAACTATAATTCATATTTCTAGAGGATCCATGACTAAAACTAGCCTCCCAAAGCCTTAATAACCACTAAAGCCATTCACACGCACAAGAGTGACCACAACAAACCATTGGAGAAGAAGCGTTTAGTGTTGAATGGATGTTAACGAAATTTATGTGCTATAAATGTTTTACTTAATTTGGGTCCGTCAATCAAGCCAACATTCCCGCTCTGAGTTACGCTTTAAACGGATCAGTTTCCCGCAGGATTCCTCCTCTGTTCCCTTGTTCCATGTGGCTTAACATTTGATTGATTGTATTTATTCATGAAACGCACGTCTTGCATTTCTGTCTGAGTGTGGAAACATGGTACTGGCCTTCATGTTTACAGCTGATCATTACTGACGTTCATATGACGAGTTCATGACGACACTACAGTGGACTAAAGGCACTTTATTTCTCTGATGTAATTCCTGATCATGTTATTAATAGGTCATCTTAAATATTCAATATTCGTTTTTTTTTTCTAATATGAAAACTGCTTTGGAAATAATGTTTTCTCTCTGTTTTAGTCTTCTTTACACTGATGTATTCATGACTTTCAGTCGATGTTAAGAGTATGCCAGCACCCATCATCACTCCTGCAGTTTCAGTGCTAGTTTTCACAGTGTGATCTCAAGCTCAGTCGGGATCATTCCTGGACTGATCCCGGGCTTTATCCGCTGTGCCACACGTGATCCTTCGCTCCGTTCTGTTTCTGGGTTGTTGGGTGGTTGTTAATTCTGGACAAAATAAAGAATCTATTGTAGTCCTTGGACTTCACTGTACTTTTTTTTGTGTCTGTGAGAACCTTATATGTGCATGATTACAAAACAATGATGTGAATATTTAACTATATAAAATAAATCCAGAAATAAATATTCACACGTCCACCACAAAAGAACACTTTATTCAGCAAGGATGCATTAGATTGATCAAAAGTGACAGTAAAGACACATATAATGTTATGAAAGTTTTCTATTTTAAACAAATGCTGTTCTTTTGAACTTTGTTCATCAAAGAATCCTGAAAAAAAAAAAGTATGGTTTCCACAAAAAGCATCACAAGTTTCAATATTGATAATATTTTTTTCCCTGAGCATCAAATCATCATATTATACTGTTTTCTGAAGGATCATGTGACACTGAAGACTGGAGTAATGATGCTGAACATTCAGCTTTGATCACAGGAATAAATTACACTTATATATTCACATAGAAAACCGTTATTTTAAATCATCATAATATTGCACATTATTACTGTGTTTGCTGTGTTTTTGATCACATAAATGCAGCCTTGGTGAGCAGAAGAGACTTCAGCAACAACAAAAATCCCCAAACTTCTGAACATTAGTGTAACTTTGGATATTTCTGACTCTAAACTCTGTTTTCTTGATTTGCTACACAGATTGGCAGCTGTAAACAGCCTATTCAGACTAATAAACCATGTTTTATTTGATTTATTAAAGTTTTATTGAACATGGGTGTTTTATCATAAAGCTGTTGCAGCCTTGTGCTGTGTCTTAAACTTTTAGCTGTATCGCAAGGCATTCATAAACAAATAAAGGAATATTGTTTTAAGAAATTGTTAATTGGCTTAATTAGTTATAAAGCAAAAGTTATAAACCTCAGAGAATTTTAGAATTGTGATTTCTATGCAGGCTTACAAAAATCATGGAAATTGTGTAGTTATGAGTGGCTTTAAATATTTACTGTAATCAGACAGAAACTGCTGTTTGTGTATCTAATCTCTATACAATTGTTTAAAAAAGCAACAACTACTGAAAATGGCATTGCAATGCATTGGTCAAAAGGTGTGAACCATGGTTAAATCTGTTAAAAGATTATTTTTAAGTTTAGACGACAATGATGTACTAAAAACGGAAATGTTTTTCCTTTGCTTTGTCTGTATCCTATGGAAGCTTGTTTCCGCCACTGAATAAAACATTTTAAAAGATAATTGCGACTTTTTATCTCACAATTGCGAGTTTACATCTCACAATTCTGACTTTATTTCTCAGAATTGCGAGTTATAAAGTCAGAATTGCGTGAAATAAAGTCGCAATTGCGTCTTAAAGTCAGAATTCTGACTTTTTTTTCTCGCAATTGCGACTTTATATAACGCAATTCTGACTTTATAACACATAATTGCGAGTTTATATCTCGCAATTCTGACATCTTTTCTCAAAGGGGAAAAAAAGACGGCCTTTTTTTTTTAACCTCAGAATAGTTTATATCTCACAATTCTGACTTTATAACACGCAATTGCGACTTTATATCATGCAATTCTGACTTTATATCTCCCAGTTGCGTATTATAAAGTCAGAATTGCGTGATATAAAGTCGCAATTGCGAGAAAAAAGTCAGAATTCTGGCTTTATAAGACGCAATTGCGTCTTTATTTCACGCAATTCTGACTTTATATCTCGCAATTCTGAGAAATAAAGTCAGAATTGCGAGATGTAAACTCGCAATTGTGAGATAAAAAGTCGTAATTATCTCTTAAAATGTTTTATTCTGTGGCGGAAACAAGCTTCCATGTACAGAAGACAATTTGCTGTCAAAACAATCCCAGCTCACACTCAAATCTGTGTATTCTGCTGTCAGGCCAGTAGATGTCGACGAAACACGCCTGAACACGTCATCAGGGTTGCCAGATTGGGCGGTTTACGGATAAGTCTTCAAAAACTTGGACTCTGTAACCCGTTTTCAAAAGTTCGCGTTTTCATGCCCCCAAAACACCGTTGTTGTGTAAACGAACGTCCAAAACACAGAAAGTTTCCCATTTTTAGTTGAAAACGCTGTCGTGTAGGCTAAACGCTCCCTGATAGCCATTAAAAAGCGATTACAAATCTAAAATCAAGAAGCATCTCAGGCAGTTTGACTCTAGCTGTAATGTTTCCTCCAGCCACACACACACACACACACTGCACTGGCCCGTTTCACTCTGCGCTGGAGAGAATCAAACCTGACGCTCAACTGTGAGATTCCAGCGAGCCGAACGTTCTAATTAGAATGTAGAGAACGAGCAGGAACACCACGTGCAGCTGCGCTAAACACACACACACACACACACGCACGCACGCACGCCAGAGAAATAGCTAATATTCATGAGGCTTTAGATGGAATGTTAGAACAGAATCACTTCTGAACACTTGACTGAATTCACATTGATTCTTATTAATTCATAAACCAAAAACATAAGGAACATCAGAGGTCAATATCAAACATATAATTTAGTATAACTAATTATGTGTATAACAAAGGGTTTATGAAGTTAAATGCATAGAAGTAAATAAAAAATAAATATGCATGTGACCAAGAGGCCAACAGTGGTAAATAATGTAACGACACCTTTACATATCCATGTATGTGTGTGTGTGTGTGTGTTAAAGGCACATGTTCCTTTGCTTGTGATTCCGCTCAACCTCTATTGAGAGCAAAAGTCGGTTCCGGAAGTAAAATCTCCATTCATTTTCTCCATAACTGACTTTTAACGATCACTTATAATCACAGTTATGATGGTGTTAGTCAACGGTATGTGCTCTTCTCAAAGCCATCGGCCTGTATTATTTCAACTTATTTTTTAAACAACCGTGTTTTTACCAGCTGAATTTGTGGTTAAAACTACATTACCCATGATGCTGTACAGAAAATTCCACCAATCAGTCGCAGCGATCAAAGAGTGTCCAACTTTCCACACTTTGTTCTTTCAGTTGTTACGTGCATCATCTGGGTATTTCTGAATTTTCAGTGTGAACACACTATTTACACTACAAAGCAGCAATACTACGAATACTACTATACTACGACGACAACGTGCACTATTGGCGGATGTGATTGACCAACGGTTAAATAGAGGTTTAATTAAAGGGGTTAATGTGACTAATAATCAACATTTAACATGATAAAAAAATCTGTGTTATATTATATCTGCAACAACAATGTGAATTTTTATAAAGATCCGTTTGGCCATCAACTCAATGTGTCGTTATTGGATCACACCTGAAGATTATTGGAACGTATCCGTTATTTGAACGCATTCATTATTGGAAAGCACCAGAACGCTTTTTTCAACACAATGGGAAAAATAGTTGGAACGCATCCATTTTTGGGACGCATGGTGTGGAACATATCCATTATTGGAACGCATCTATTATTGGGACACACGGTGTGGAATCGTGTATCCATTACGTATCCATTATTGGAACGCACCTGAACGCCTTTTTTTTTTTTCCCTATGGGGAAAATTAATGGGAAAAATTGTTGGAACGCATCCATTATTGGAACACATCTATTATTGGGACATATCCATTATTGGAACGCATCTATTATTGGGACATATCCATTATTGGAACGCATCTATTATTGGGACGTATCCATTATTGGAACGCACCTGAACACTTTTCTTTTTACCTATGGGGAAAATGAATGGGACAAATAGTTGGAACGTATCCATTATTGGAACACATCTATTATTAGGACATATCCATTATTGGAACGCACCTGAACGCATTTTTTTTACACAATGGGAAAAATGAACGCACCTGAACACTTTTTTTTCCAGTTTTTTTTTTTACCTATGGGGAAAATGAATGGGAAAAATAGTTGGAACGCATCCATTATTGGGACGCTCCTGAACACATTTCTTTTTACCTATGGGGAAAAAAAATGAATGGGAAAAATAGTTGGAACGCATCCATTATTGGAACGCATCTATTATTGGGACGTATCTATTATTGGGACGTATCCATTATTGGGACGCTCCTGAACACATTTCTTTTTACCTATGGGGAAAATGAATGGGAAAAATAGTTCCGGAACAAGGCCATTGGAAAAGTGGGCAGGCACTAATGCACTTTATTTGCCGTTGGCAAGACTAGAATGATCAACTGTCTGGTTATCCATAACTTTGATGGTTTTCTCGGCATTGTCCACGTTCCTGATGAGGGTCTCGAGACGCCTCTTGATCTTCTTCTGGTCCTCCAGAGCGCAGCTGATCACGACGGTCTGAAACTTCTGGTCCACCGGCACGGGCGGAGCGTCGGTCACACACGCGGCGTGAAGAGCCTGAAGTCTTCTTCTAGACGCCTCCATGTCCTCCAGCAGTTTACCGGCGATCTCATCAATCATGGCTATGGCCTTCTTCAAGGCCTCCTCCTGCTGGCCACTCCTGATGGTGTCCACAGACACATGCACAGTTAAAGCCCTTCCCATGAGTCTGCTGGCGGTCAGAGAGAGCTCTTCCCGTTCCCCTGAAACACACGGTCAAATGAGCTTCGATACGTCATCCGTTAGAAGCCGCTGAAGCACTCTAGCACTTTACCGTCACAGATGTTCCTCATCTCCTGGCTGTTCTGTATGGACTGGATCATCTCGATCAAGCTCTCTCTCTCCTGCTCCATAGCAGTGGCTTCCTCACGGAAAGCCTCCACCCTGAGACACACACACACGCCACATTACACCACACACAACTCGCTCAATTACCAAACACAAACTGAAAAACATGCACATATAAGCATCATTCCTGGGATTCGGTGCCTTTATGTTCCCAAGTAAATCAAGATCTATGGGATTTACTGAGGAACATAAAACATATTACTAACCCTAACCCTTAAAATGTTGAAGCATTTCAATTTTAAAGCTGTCTTTGTCATAAATAACACCATTTGACCTCTAAGCATATTGAAGTTGATTAAAAAAAAATAGTTGTAAATAATTGAGACATTTTACGCCATTTTGAACCACCATTATGTAGCATCCCATTTTCATGATAAATACAACACTTACTATACATGTTTTTGCCCCAAATTTTCACATTGTTGTGTATATTAGTCATGATTCTCTCTAATGTATAGAGATTTTTCAGTTATTACATTTATTTTAACAATTATAATAAAGGTTTATTGTCCACTCTCTTATTTTTGGCTTCTGATGAAAGTTGGAAAAGCTAAATGACATCCTATAATAAAGCAGTCATCTTTGGGCAAGTGTGTGTGTGTGTGTGTGTGAGATGCTCGATTATCTGAACTATTGTGACAAATATTATGTCAAATTTCCTTGTGGTTAACCTCACCACTTCCACTCTGTTAACATTAAACCAATAGATATTTTTAAAATTACAATTTAAAAACCATGATATTGTTAATTTGATAAATCTTCAATGTTAGCTTGTTTTTGCTCAGACAGTGACTTTAGGTCAGAATGTCCACCCTGTTAAATCAGTTTATGTTTACGAGTTGAAGAGGTGGTGTATTTAATGTTATTTGGTAATGTTTAACATAATTGTTTCCTATCAAAATGCAATTCAAACAAAAGTAATATTGTAACGTGAGACATAAACTGGGTGTATGTGAGAAATAGGAAATCATCCATCCATCCATTTTTGTATACCACTTGTATGTTGGTATTTTGTCCATCTATGACTTTTTTTAACAATAATTTCATAAAAATACAAATAATTCAGTGACAGTGAAAATGTACTGGAGTATCACTAATGTATAACTAACAAGAAAATCCTTTTAGGCATTTGTATCTAAAAAGAAAAAATGTATATATTCTGATCATTTATTTTCTGATATGCTTTTAAAGGGACAAAAGGACAAGAGTTTTTAAGAATATGTACACAGTGCCCATAAATCAGAATCAGTGTTCATTTGTTCAATTGTGTTCATTTGATTTTGTTTAGCAAATGGTTAGATTTATTTACCTGAGCTTGAATGTAAACATACATTAAAGACATTCAATTTAAAGAGGGGATCTTATAGTTTACAGACGGACTCGATATTGTTTTGCATTGCACAAAACCTTATATTTTGTATACAATTCCACATTTATGTACGTGTTGAAAACAGAAATGTTTGTACGATAAAAGTTGCATTTGTAATGCTTTAAAAATGTTACTGTTCAGTTGCGGCAATAAACAACACTTTTGTCTGAGCAAATCCTCGTGCATCATTTTAGATCTCGTCTGAAACGATCCCAAGAGTCAATATCCACTAATCTCACCTCATTTCAATTTGATCCAGATTTTCCAGTAAGCGTCCGGACCGGTCCGCCATTGACATGGTTCGGGTGAACTTGCCTTTATCGCTCATTTTAGCGTTAATTTTAGCTTGTGCCATATCTTCTGCTCGTCGCGTTAATGAATGTTTAACGGGTGCAGCAGTGACCTATAGGACATATATAGCCTATATACCAGAGAAACACACCCGACCCGAGCAATATAGCGATGTCCGGTCAGCGAGTGAATCATTCACTTAGACGGATTCAGTAGAATCGATTCGCACAGCGTTTGCAAATCACTGAGCAACTGTAAAGTGACAGGCCTAATAACAGTCTTTTTCGAGCAGGTAAAACATTAATTTGGCACGAAAGATGCAAATTAGAGAGTAACAGCGCCGAAATGTAACACTTTTGCAGAAGACAAAGTGGCGCTCCTTAATTTCTATAAATTAAAAGTAATGTAAGATATCTTTAAATAACGCTTAAACAGTAATAAAATACAAAAATCAACAAAATCTTAAAACGTCAACTCAAACGAAATGACCCACGCGGAAAACTTTTTGTGATGATTCAAAAGAGTCGCTTAGTTAAATTCGAAACCGTTTGTTGGAATGAATCGCCCAAAAGAATCGATTCTCTGAACTGAATCGACTCCTCAGCGCTGTCGACCACCTTCTAGCGGTTTCCAGCGCTCTTGAGTAACATCTCCAAACATGGGCTGGAAATGCCCTTGGTAATTCACTCCTTCAGACACGAGTGTAGGAGTTCACCTCTGGGATTTCAGAGGAGGGTGGGATCCGTTTTAGGGTCAAGGGCCAAGATGACATCAGAGAAAAGACAATAACCAGAACACAATGAGATATTGCTCAGGCAGGAACAGGCAAACACCATTTTAATTACTTTCCTTTATTTGAACTTAAACGAAAAACACAGAAAGAAAAGAAATACATGTTTAATGGCTACAGTGCATGGACGACATGGGAAAACAAATCCGTTCCTCTCTCCTCATCAAAACTCCTGTAAGCTTCTTTTCAACGCTTCTTCCATCTCTGCAAAATGAGAAAATGGGGAAAAAAAATCAGTTATATTATTTTTCTATATTGTTACAATCTATCTATCTATTTGTAATTCATCCAGCCAGTGATTACTCGTACTAACATGATGACAGATGCAGTGACACAATGTTCAACATCTGTGTGGTTACACCCAAACCCAGCACTATATATGTGCTCCTGAGACCCTCCTAAAATACCATCTATTACAGTAAACATCACACTGAGACGGAGTTCCAGAAAAATGAAACATACCCACAATGATAATACTCTTCATGCATGCAAAGCTGGGCAAAATAAACATCTGATTAATGCATGAACAGTGAACTCTCAACACTACAGAAATACAGTACCGCCTCCACACGGTTCACAAACAGCACATGTGTCAAGACTCATGATCATCATGATGACCCACCAATATCCAACTCTTTTGATTTCATGGCCTCTTCCGCACTCAAGGCCATAGCCAGTTTCATGTCATGATCAAATGCATCTAAGGAGAAATAAACATTGGTCATGTTTTCCATGTAACAATACCAAGATCAAATGAACATTGCAAATCTAAAATGAAATATTAAAGGGATACTTCACCTCTGGAAAGATGAATGTGTATTTATAAAACTGGTCATTTGTGGAGTAGAAATGTGAAATTATTTTTGAATTTGGAGCTTTCTAGACTGAGAAAAGCCAGAAAATGTATTTTTGGCTTATGTGGATGAAAGACAACAACTCCCAGAATGCACTTGCTTCGCTGCCCTAGGAGGCCACTCCCAAGCCACGCCTACCGGTAAGAGCGCAGTTAAACAACTAGGCTAGGCTACTAGTTGACTCGAAAATTAAAAGACGCCGTTTTATCGTGAGTCTCCGTGACGAGTCTGCCCGGGATTTCGAGATCGTCCAAAATGTCCGGGATTCAGCTTTTGCGTTCTACAGTCGCCATTCATCATGTTCACTGTGGCGAGCAGGACGAGGCTGAGGGGCGCGGGAGAACGGCGCGAGGCCGGTGGCGTGATTACTGATGAGCGACACCTGTGAGACGCACCGGTCTCGTATCTCTCACGGAGGAGTGGGAATTTTCTTAGCAATGTTAAAGCTACACTGTGTGATTTTTACCCCCATCTAGCGGTGAAATTGTATATGACTACCCAGTGAATATTAGTTTCTGTTCCTCTCAATTCCGAGGGCGTTTTAACTCCTACGGTGGCCGTATTATTCCAAGATTAACATGGCTTCCAGTTATCACTTCGTCCATGACAATAATAAACAATACGTCTAAAATGAATAAAACTACAGGACAGAGGTCAGGAGGTAAACGTCACCCTTGGAATCGGCTATCCCAGCATAATCAGATTAGGCTAACGTTACAATGTGTACAAAGTAAAAGCAATTAAAAATAACTAAAATTTACAGTGTCCTTTTTTTTATATATAGCTTAAAAAATTGTGCCTTTAAAACTATTAATTACCTGTGATCTGTCGCAGCACAGATTTATGTTACAAGGAAAAACTTTTTCACCATTGACGGAGGATGAAGTTATACTAGAGGTCGTTCTGGCGTTATGCACAACCATGCTATGGTTAGACAAGCAACTATAAAACTTCGAATTTACACAAATGAATTACAACAGGCTGAATTACCTGTCGAGAAGAAAGCAGGCAACCTCGGCGTCCGTTTTAAAATCTTTTCTCCTCATGAGCTCTTTCCATCTGGGAAAAGTTACTCCAATATTGACTATGGTCTTGCTGATTTGTCTGTCGCGTTGACGTTTTAATTCTCTCTTTCAAATGTGAGTACGCACGCACGCACACACAAACACACAAACACACACACACACACACACACACACTATCTTTCAAATCTGCCGGCACTCGCGAGCTCGCGAGTAATCTCCCCCTCGCATTCGTCACGGTGTCACTGAGTGAAAAACGCAAAAGGCGAAGCTTGAATTTACAGGTATGTCCCTCTTTGGCGAATGTAGTTTCAAGATGGAGGGGCAACATGGCGACCGGCATTCGAACCCCTCACCCGTATGTACTTTCAATGGCAGATTATAAACTTAAGAGAATACTTTATTACTTGAAAGAAGTAAATATACATTAATGAGCACATATATTTTTTAAGTGTTTTTTTGCTAAGAATCAACTAAAAAAGTTACACAGTGTAGCTTTAAAACACACATCAACCAATCACTTGTTTAGCGTTCATGTAAACACTACATTCAGATTCACCAATCAGAATGAATTCAGTTAGATTGAAACAAAAGGTGTGCATGTAAACAATGAATGGCGACTGCAGAAAGCAAAAGCCGAATCCCGGACATTTTGGACGATCTCGACGGCCGGACATGTCCGGGAAAAAGAGGATGGTAACCCCTACTACTCAGCTTTCTCCACAGAACAAGAGCCTGCTAGCTTAGCTTCCAAATAAAAGATGGCTGACACTATGTGTACATTCTGTGAGTGAGATCCCACCCTCCATAGAGCTGGTAAGTCCCGCCCATCCGTAAAACCCCACTGGACCTCTAGGTTGAAAAATCGTCAATGCAAGTGAATGGGAGAAAATAATTATTTTCTGGTCCCGTTTGAATTGTGCCATGAATGTGAACATATGTTGTCTGTGAATTTTTTATATAATTTTTCATGTTACGAGTTTGACAGTATATGGTATGATTCTTCGGCTAGCAGTTGTGGAAAAGACATAACGAGAAAGACTACATGTCGCCTGTGTGACGTCACCCCATAAAGTTGACTTACCCGTGGTTTTCGCCAACCTCAACGATTTTGTCCTCTCCCTGAAAGAAGGCGGTGAAGTGCACCAAAGACACAGCCATGTTTAGCGGGATCCGTGAGCTAGTGTCCGTGTGCTAGTGGTGTTGACGTTTCAAACGCGTCGAAAGCAGCGAAGAGTTGTAGTCCACAAAGTGCTCTCACACAAAGTCTAACCGTATCAAACTTCTACACGCTAAATTGTAGCATTCTTTACATGAAAAATTATATAAAAAATTCACAGACAACATATGTTCACATTCATGGCACAATTCAAACGGGACCAGAAAATAATTATTTTCTCCCATGCACTTGCATTGACGATTTTTCAACCTAGAGGTCCAGTGGGGTTAGCGGAAGGGGCGGGACTTACCAGCTCTATGGGCGGGATGAACACATGCGGGACAGCTCCTCCTACTGGCTGTAGTCTTTAGCCTCTGGCCAAAAAATCCTCAGATGACGCAAAATGACGATATTTGCGTCATCGGAGGATTATTTCCAGACAAAAAATACATAAATCTCTCGTCTCAGGGGGATATGAGGGAGGGAAGCACAGTAATTCGAAAATACTACAGGTTTTGTACTGATACAAAGCTTAACGCTAAATGCTGAAGTATCCCTTTAATATTCTCTGAAAAACCAGAGAAGAGAAAGGTGAAGACCTACCTTCATCTTCAAAATCCTGCGAAACACACACTTCATTTTTAACATCAAGAGCACTTGAGGTAACGGCATTCTTCACATCTTCAAACTCCTCCACTGAAAAACAACAAAAACAAACACTTTTTTTGCACACAACAGTTCTTCATGAGGAAGCTTTTACAAATCATGAAACAAAGTCAAATTTGTCCAGACTGGTATAACTGATCTACAGGGTGGGCCATTTATATGGATACACCGTAATAACATGGGAATGGTTGGTGATATTAAAGTCCTGTTTGTGGCACATTAGTATATGTGAGGGGGCAAACTCCTCAAGATGGGTGGTGACCATGCATTTAGAAGTCGGCCATCTTGGATACAACTTTTGTTTTTTCAATAGGAAGAGGGCCATGTGACACATCAAACTTATTGGTAATGTCACAAGAAAAACAATGGTGTGCTTGGTTTCAACGTAACTTTATTCGTTCATGAGTTATTTACAAGTTTCTGACCACTTATAAAATGTGTTCAATGTGCTGCCCATTGTGTTGGATTGTCAATGCAACCCTGTTCTCCCACTCTTCACACACTGATAGCAACACCGCAGGAGAAATGCCAGCACAGGCATCCAGTATCCGTAGTTTCAGGTGCTGCACATCTCGTATCTTCACACCATAGACAATTGCCTTCAGATGACCCCAAAGATAAAAGTCTAAGGGGGTCAGATCGGGAGACCTTGGGGGCCATTCAACTGGCCCACGACGACCAATCCACTTTCCAGGAAACTGTTCATCTAGGAGTTTTTCCCTGAGTCGTTCCCTGAGTTTTTCCAGCAAGATGGTGCACCACCACATTATGGGTGCCAGGTCCGAGCATTCCTAGATGAACAGTTTCCAATAAGTTTGATGTGTCACATGGCCCTCTTCCTATTGAAAAAACAAAAGTTGTATCCAAGATGGCCGACTTCTAAATGGCCACCATGGTCACCACCCATCTTGAGGAGTTTGCCCCCTCACATATACTAATGTGCCACAAACAGGACTTTAATATCACCAACCATTCCCATGTTATTACGGTGTATCCATATAAATGGCCCACCCTGTATAACTCAACACTGTGCTGCAGGGATGATGTATTTTTGTAGGCCAAAACCCAGAAACTTCCGGTTCCATCATCCTGAAGTCAATGGATTATTAGGGTGTTTGCCTGAAATAAGGTCTGTGGGGTACACAAGCTCAAGATATTATCATAATAATGACCCTGGATCACAAAGCCAGTCACATGTCTCACGGGTAGATTTGTGGCAATAGCCAACAATACATTGTATGGGTCAAAATTATTGATTTTTCTTTTATGCCAAAAATCATGAGGATATTAAGATCATGTTCCATGAAGATATTTTGTAAATTTCAAACCGTAAATATATAAAACATTTATTTTTGTGAGTGAATGCAGCAATCACCAACATAAATGGACAACTTTAAAGGAGATTTTCTCAATGTTTCAATTTTTTCCAGATGTTCAAATATGGTCCTATCCTGACAAACCATTCATCAATGGAAAGCTTATTTATTCAGCTTTCAGATGATGTATAAATCTCAATTTCAGAAAATGGACCAATGTGATTGGTTTTATGGTCCAGGGTCACATATAAAATACATCAGTAATGACCCCAAGTGATTTTTTTTAAAAGCTTGTCTTGAAAAAAGGTTGCTAACAAGTGAAGATGAACTCATCACTCACTAGTCGCTTTCACAGCTTTGTTCTGTTCATAATCACACTTTTGCACACTATTCCAACTAAACTTTCAGGAATTTTTTTTTTTTTTTTTTTTTTTTTTTAAAGGCTGAAAGAGCTTAGTAATGGTGATGTTGAAGTCATGTGACAGCAGTGTTGTTCATTTACAGCCTACGTTTAGTTTTTTCTTCTACATTCAAAAGTTGTGTTTGTGAAGATTATCACGAAGACAAAACGTGCAAGGATCATAAGCTTTTGTTGTATTTTCTGCAATAATCCAAAAGCCAATGGAAAATCCAATTGGGTTTTTGTCGAGGGAATCAGGGTGATGCGAACCTACGGGTTGGCCTAAAAAATGTCATCACTACAGCGCTCTATTGGCTTAGCTCACTTCAGAATTAACATTTCCTGATGATTTTCTCTCCCCCACATCATCCAAGATGTTCAGTCTTTATTTCTTCAGTCGAAAAGAAATGAAGGTTTTTGAGGAAAACGTTCCAGGATGTTTCTCCATATAGTGTCTTCAATGGGGTCCAACGGGTCGAAGGTCCAGATGTGAGTTTCAGTGCAGCTTCAGAGTCTCGACACGATCCAGCCGAGGAATAAGAGTCTTATCTAGACAAACCAGCGGACATTTTATAAAATAGATATACTTTTTAACCACAAATGCTCATCTTGAACGTCCACAACTTCACGCATTACGTAATCACGTTGAAAGGTCACGCGGTAACCTAACGCAGCCGGAAAAGTGTCTCATTTTCTTCTCCAATTTCAAAATCGTCAGACATCTTTGTTTTACGTTTTATTTAAAATAAAAAAATAAAAATTGTAAATGGCATTTGGTTTAGTCTTTGCCCGTTCGCTTTGTAAACACTAGGTCGGTACTTCTGCGTGAACTTTCAACCTGATTACGTAATGCGTGAAGTCGTGGACTTGCAAGACGATCATTTGCGGTTAAAAAGTATATATTTTTTACAAAATGTCCGCTGGTTTGTCTAGATAAGACTCTTATTCCTCGGCTGGATCGTGTCGAGACTTTGAAGCTGCACTGAAACTCACATTTGGACCTTCAACCCGTTGGACCCCATTGAAGTCACTATATGGAGAAAAATCCTGGAATGTTTTCCTCAAAAACCTTCATTTCTTTTCGACTGAAGAAAGACAGACATGAACATCTTGGATAACGTGAGGGAGAGAAAATGATCAGGAAATTAGAGAACTAATCCTTTAAGCCAGTAATTTGATACTCCATAAACCTCACCATTACTCAGAGGGAAGATCTCCTCAGCGTTTATAACACTGCCGGCGGAGGCGGGTTTATCGTCTGTGGCGTTGGGTCGGGAACAAGCGCAAGGCTCTGACTGGCAGTGATGCTCATGGTAGTGTGAATGGAAACTGGGCACATCTTTGTGGCTCTGTGAGCAAGCGGTGCACAGAACATCAAACCGCTTCTCGCTGCCCTGGCTCTTGTGTTGCAGGAGGATGTGTGTCTTCATCTCCGCGTAGGCCGGCGTGCTTTTGTCGCACTGGCGGCAGCAGTATCTGCATTTATTTTCGACGGCCAACTGTTTCATGCACTTTGTGAAAATCTCTTTCCTTTCCTCTTTGCTTTTCTCAGAGCCCATGCAAGGACAAATTTGGGAAGGACTCGTACCCGCTGTGGGACTCTCAACAGCGTTGGCCTGCGGATTATTCCCAGCAGTTTCCAAGCGGTAGTAATCGTGGCTGTGCAGGCTGTCGTAGTGCTCCTGAAACTCGCTCTCGGTGTCGTACAGCATGCTTTCACAGAGTCCACAGAAGTAGCGGAGGACGATGTCGCCGCCGTGTTCGTTGGCGCAATGGCGTCGCAAAGTGGACTCTTTAAAAAACTTCTGCGGACAGTGGCCACAAGCGAACCGCTGGAAACTATGGCTGCTCAAATCCCCGCAGTGTGTTCGCACCGACGCCTCAGAGTCGAAGAGATCCTCACACATTCGACAGAGCCAAGACTCGACTTTCGGAGGAGAGACGCGAGAGGAACTTGCTGGCCTGAGGATTTTGGTTTCCGCACTTGTCGACGGTTTAGGGGACATGCTAGACGAGACACGGTCGTCTAACGCGTCTTCTCTTTCTTGGTAATAGTTGTGTCCTCTATGGCTCACACCAATATGAGCCATGATGTCTTCCATCCTTGGCATTTCCACTTTGCACTTTCTGCAGTGGAAAAGAAAGTTGGATAAGTGAGCGCCACCGTGGAACCGGCTCATATGCAAGCGCGCTATAGACGACTCTCCCATTAACTTTCCACAGACGGCGCATTTGTGGAAGATCTGATTTGCCGCTTGGATGTGTTTTCTTGCAGTTTCCTCCTCTGTGAAGCGTAGACCGCATTCACAGAACCAGGCGAGCTGCAACCGTTTTCCTGGTTTGGCTTGGGAATCTAAGCTAGCCGGCCTTTTTCGCTTGGCTAAAGGCCCATTTGAATCCTTTTCTGTGGCTCCACATGCCGTGCCCTTCTGAGCATTCCTGATTTCGCAGTAGTTGCTGTAGTAAAGAAGGGCTCTGGTCATGCTGCCGAATCTCTCCACCTCGTGTTTCATGAGCTCTTTGTGCTCCTCCATCTGAGCCATGCTAAGAAAAGGTTTGAGGCATGAGGAGCATTGACCCATCACCGCCATCTTCCTCATGATGTCAGCCACGCTTTGATCGGCAGTGGCAATAGCGCAGCCATGTCTGCATTGCACACTGGGAAACAAAACAAGCAGCATAGAGCTGTTAGTGCACAACAAAACCTGGATCTCAACGATGCAAAGGTGCACTTAAAGGATTAGTTCACTTCAGAGTTAAAATTTCCTGATGATTTGCTCTCCCCCACGTTATCCAAGATGTTCATGTCTGTCTTTCTTCAGTCGAAAAGAAATGAAGGTTTTTGAGGGAAACATTCCAGGATGTTTCTCCATATAGTGTCTTCAATGGGGTCCAACGGGTTGAAGGTCCAGATGTGAGTTTCAGTGCAGCTTCAAAGTCTCGACACGATCCAGCCGAGGAATAACAGTCTTATCTAGACAAACCATTGCTAATTTTCAAAAAAAATTAAACATTTATATACTTTTTAACCACAAATGCTCGTCTTGCACGTCCACGACTTCACGCATTACATAATCACGTTGGAAAGATCACGTGGAAAATGTAGTGTAGGGAGAAAAACTCCATCTCATTTTCTCCTCCAACTTCAAAAATCGTCCGACATCGATGGTTTACCTTTTTTTGTAAATGGCGTTTGGTTTAGTCTTTGCACGTTTGCTTTGTGAACAGTAGGTCGGTACTTCCGCCTACGTCACGCTTGACCTTTCAACGTGATTACGTAATGTGTGGCGCATCACAACTAGTGCAAGACCAGCATTTTTGGTTAAAAAGTATATAAATGTAAAAAAAAATTTAGAAAATGGCCGATGGTTTGTCTAGTTGGGGATATTTGGGGTTACTTAATTTAATTAATCAATCAACAATACTATTGATCAGCATTACCAAACGTGGACGTTTTACACTAGAAACAAACATTGATGTATTATTTTAATTTAATACTGTGAAGCAGCTTTGATACAATCTGTATTGTGAAAAGCGCTATATAAATAAAGTTGACTTGACTTGACTTAGATAAGACTGTTATTCCTCAGCTGGATCGTGTCGAGACTTTGAAGCTGCACTGAAACTCACATTTGAACCTTCAACCCGTTGGACTCCATTGAAGGCACTATATGGAGAAAAATCCTGGAATGTTTTCCTCAAAAATCTTCATTTCTTTTCGACTGAAGAAAGACAGACATGAACATCTTGGATGACGTGGGGGAGAGTAAATCATCCGGAAATTTTAATTCTGAAGTGAACTACTCCTTTAAGCACAATCAGGACGGAAATTAACAACGGGATATACAGTATTCTTCACAGTCTGCTCTGCTGGATACAGTTTGTTTTGTAATGGAATAGGTCATCTGGAAAATATGCATAGTAAAATGTTTATAGTGTGCACAGTATGGATACTACAGAAACTGTAAAAGTAGTATGCTAGGAAAAAGTCCTGATTTATTCATTCAATTTATATTCTTGACTCTACCATTAAGTTTGTCCTGAATAGACTTCTCAAGTCTCTTTTTCACTAGAATTTGTTTTTCATTACTTTTTTGACACTGACGTTGATATTTCCCCTTAAATTCTGAGATGAAATGCATTGCAAGAAAGACACACCCAGCGTCTCAATGTCCATACTATCCATCCTAAACAATGTGTGAGATTAAAATAAGTGTGTCCCAAAGCATAGTATGTTGAAGAGTATGCCAGATCCCCCCGGATGGTCTAGTATTTCCGGTAGCTTTTCCAAGAGTGGATCCGTGCACGCTATAACAGCTAACAGCTTTTTGACCTTGGATGCATGTAAACCTATTGTAGGAGAATAAAATAGCATAACAGGGCTCTTTTAATCCAAGAAAACACCAATATAAACTCACTTGAAGTGTGCTCTGGCCTCCATATGCGAGGCGAGCACCTTAGAGCAGACTGTGCACTTGACGTTGAAGCTGATATCCTTACATAGAGCGATTAAACGGTTCTTGGCATACCGAGGAACTGGCACGGGCACGGCTGACGGTTTTGCTTCTGGAAGACAAAAACATGAAATGCAAAATGTTCAAATAAATAAATTAAAAACTTGATCAGAAAGCTGAATGCTGATATTTCTGAACAAACAGGAATTGATCAAAGATACAGGACAAAAATGTCAAGATGTATTTTTTTTAGCTGTGTCATCCAGTCCATTGTTTACAGTCCTGGAAAGATCATGATGCATGTGCAGTTTTGACTTGATTGTTGAAGAGCACACACACCACAGAGAGAGATGGACTGAGTGAAGTGGTTTTTTGCAGACATGTGCTGAAGGCATTCGTCCCTGACGTTGAAGAGGAGGTAACAGGCAGGACATGCAAAGCACACGATCAGCTGAAAGGTCTGGGAGCGGCTGTGGCCATTAGCGTCAGAGGAGGACACCTACAAATGACATCAAGCAGAGGAGACAGCAAACTTTATGCCACTTCTTCCTCATATCATTTCCACTATAAAGACAATTAGGTAAAAATATTAAACAGGTAATATTGCACAACACATTTGTGACCCACAAAACCAGTCACATGGGTCAATATTTTGAAATTGAGATTTATAAGCTTTATAAATAAGCTAAGTTTCCATTCCATAAGCTTTCCAGTGATGTATGGTTGTTAGGATAGGACATTATTTGGCCAAGATGCAACTATTTGAAAATCTGGAATCTGAGGGTGCAAAAAAAAAATCAAAACATTGAGAAAATCTCCTTTAAAGTTGTTCATTTATGTTGGCGATTGTGCTGCATTCACTCACAAAAATAAATGTTTTATATATTTACGGTAGGAAATTTACAAAATATCTTCATGGATCATGATCTTTACTTAATATCCTCATGATTTTTGGCATAAAAGAAAAATCGATAATTTTGACCCATACAATGTATTGTTGGATAATGCCACAAATATACCCGTGCGACATGTGACTGGTTTTGTGATCCAGGGTCACATTTGTCCAAGATCTTTTAAGATAATCTCTGATCATTTCTGGTCTTAGCGATTTTTTTTTTGCGGCTATGCATTCTTTGATTTTCTCAAGCATGGATACAACAGCTGGCCCATTTAACTGTAAGGGTCAAAAAGGGTGGAAAATGTAATGCTCATCTCACGTGCACAAACACAGCTCTAAACTCTAAACTCAATGTTCACTGTTTAAATCATGGGTGATATTTAACTTGTAGCGCTAACATGATACAAACAAAAGTCACCATGAAATCAAAATTTACGATTCTTATTTTTTTTATGGAATATTTATTATTTATTATAAATGATTTATCCATGCACATCATTTTGTTAAATTCATGTGCTTCGTAATCTTATTTTTAATTAATTAATTAATTAATTAAAAAACCTTCCCCTCCCTCTTGCAGCATCTCTTCTCTTCTCTGATGATGTCGGCGGGGGCAACCTGTCACTCACATGAGATCCACCAATCAAATCCCCACGGACAAAATCAAGCCCCGCCCACATTTTTTTTCTCATAAAAAAAAAAAAAGTGTATCACTCGGATATACGTCACAATAGGGAAGAAAAGACTAGCAAAACTTCCCTTTCATGCCAACTTTAACGGTACACAACGTAACTTTTTTGTTCAAAATTAAAACCAAATAAATACCAAATAATCAATATGTATTGATTAGCCGCGTGTCTGGTGTGGGAGGTCGGGTGTTAGTTGAGTGTGTGTGTGTGCGTGTCAGAGGTTAGCTGTCACAACGAGAGAGAAATTTGACATTAAGCCGCTAAATCTCCAACCTTGTTTTAAACAAGCGCTAAACAGAGGAGAAAAAAGGAGTCTGCTGGAGAAAAGACAACGAGGCAGAGCTCGTGATCAAACAAGAATCAACATCGGCTCGGCTTTTCAGAGATGCAAGACTGAGGGATTTGAAATGTTGTATGATTGCACTTTTATTCCTCAACAGGAGAGTAAGGGATTTCATTGCACAGATAAATGGCCATATGAAGCTCTCTAACAGAGTTCACTGTAAAGCATTATCTATTGTGAAGATAATTTCAATATGGTTCTTGATAATTAAATTATCCAAACAGAATGTCAGTTTTCAGAAATCACACAGAGCAAAATTAAACGATTATGATGTTATCACTGAATAAACGGCGTTAACAATGTTTAAAAAAAGAACACTATTAAACATATTTAGTTTAAGTAGATTGAAGACTAAAATTTTACTTTATTATTTTTCTTTATTCATTTTCATAATTTCATAATGTATTTTGTGAAGTCAGAGTATGTTGTACATGTGTGCAGAGCAGAGAGCTGGGAGAGATATATTTTGCTTAGAGGTATGTGTGCAATGTAACGTTCACTGAGCAGAGATGTTCCACTGATGATGATACATATTTTGCTACCTTACAAGGAAGTTGTAAGTCGCTCAGTGGTGTATATAAGCTCAATCCTTACTGTACCACCTCAAAGAAAAATAGAGGCATGACGGGGAATGAAGACTACCTCTCATATAGCCTTATTCAGCTATGCCTGTTTCTCTCTGTCTGATACATGTATAAAATAATAAATAGAGATCTCTTGGCAAACTATCTGGTGTAGCTTCCGTGATTCAACAATAATGGGGGAAAGCATGATTTTCAAATCTACATAGATGCATTAACATGTTAGCTTTGAAAAAAATGATTAGGGGAAAAAAATTTTAAATGACCACTTTAACATCAATAAAATCATGAAAGCTGATAATATTAATAAAAATGAAAACCTTCGACTCCAGGTGTTCCGTCCACGACTCTTTAGAGCTGAAGTGGCGTCCACAGGCCACACATGCGTAGACAGAAGACGGGCTGCCTTTCAGGGTGATCGTGGGGTCACAGGGTGAATGATCAAATCTGCCAACAAAAGTATCAAAATCTAAATTCTTCAAAAATTTTATCCAAAGCGACTTCCATTGTATTTCAAGGAACACATTTACATTCTTATCAGTCAGGGTAGCTGCACAATTCTTAAAGTCAAATTTAAGGCTTTTTAAGACCTGAAGAAAAAAATAAATACCGTACATTAGGGGTGCGCAATATTGACAAAAATATGTCTCGATATTTTCAAAGTTTTGTTGATAATAATTAGATGATATTTTACTGATTGTGTTTTTGTACTGGTACCCTGGCTGGTTTAGGCCTGTTGTTGACAGCAGACTCACGAAGATATTCATATTTTTTTATATTCTATGTCAGCTTGCACTCGCAGTGCCTCCTACATAGTTAAAACAATGATTACAATATCATCATAGTTCATAGACAATATCGCACACTCCTAAGCACATAAAGAATGAACTTACAATTGAACTGACATTTACTCGTTTTCTTCTCTCTCGCGTGCAGGAGACAGACGTAGGCTAATATGCTGCCGTAAGTCACGCGAATTGTCACGCGAACAAGCAAATCCACAAAGATAGAATTAAAAAAATAATACGTAGGCCTACGCTAATTAGATAGTTTTAATTTCGAAAGCATTTAGATAAGTCTAAGTCAAAGTGTCATCTAAAATTTAAGACCTTTCATAAGTAAAAATAAGACTTTTTAGGGCCTTAAATTTAAACAATCTAATTTAAGACTTTTTAAGGATCCGCGGGGACCCTGTCAGTTCTTGCTATCCCTGGGAATTGAACCCATGACGTTGGCGTTGCAAGCGCCAACGCTCTACTGTTTGACAGGAAAGCTGGGTGAAAACAATTTTTTTAAATTCAACTGTAAATATGAGAAATCTGAGCAACCGTTTCAGATGTCCCTCCAGCAAAGGCACGTTGTCGTAGACTCTGCCGCAGTTGATGACCGGGCAGGTTTGAGGAGAAACCCTCGCTGGACCAGGAGCCGATCTGCGTCTCCACAGGGAGCAGGAGTTAATGCTGCCGGGCTGTAATCCTGACCAACACAGACAACATGAGCACCAGAACCACACACACACACACACACACACACTCCTATCAGTTGGAGTTACCGAACATTACAGACCTGGCATTTTTAGCCATATGTCCACACAGCGCTTGGCATTATCCCTGTCATTATTGCTCCGGCTGACCGCCAGCTCGTGCCGTCCATGCGCTTGCTGTGAAATTATCTTCTCCTACAGAACAAATCACAAAATACTGCTGTAAGAATGTCGTTCGTGGTCTGGGTTTCAGAGGTACTTTTCCCAGATTTATAAAAAGAGTTACAAACCATAAAACAAATAGATGTATCATTGTACTGTATATTATAAACTTTAATTTGAGGCAAAGAAGTATTTTAAAAATGATACAAACAATGCAATTTGGTTTTGTTAAACATTTCACCCTTTTCAACCTGGTTTTGATATATATATGTATCATTCATAAGTCACTTATTAGAAATCACTCAGAACAGAATTTAAAGGTTTTAATGGCATTGCTGAATAAGTGCATGAAAAAGTTTCAAAAATGAACACCGTTAAACATATTTAAATCACACATGGCTACACGTTAACCTCGAACATTGAATAGTAAGGGGGGAAAAATTACACAATCCTCTTAAATGAAATATTTTTCACAATTCACTGTCTTCACAGGCATTAAATATAATTATTCAAAGTTTGTTTTCTAAGTAACAAACCAAACCTGCTCTGAGAAGAATCACAACATTATAAACTGATTTAAAGCAACAACAACAAATATATATACAGTATATTAAATTGTATATTAAAATGTTTTAATTTCACTGCATTCTTTTCTAAAGAACTTAGTGTTTTATACTTTAACACATTTAATAAATAAAAACGTATACCTGTTGATAAATACAAACAATATATATAAAAAATTAATTTATATGTTAATATCCAAATAAGTACTTTGAGAAAGTAGACAGTTGTGGCTTCTACAGAGGCATATATGCTCACTCAATCTCAAGTGATAGTATCTACAACAACAACTGCATTTTTTTTATTTCAATTTCATAAAGAAAGAGAAGAGGCCGACCTTGAAGGCTTTGCACTTGTCAGCCCTCTCCTGTTTCTCCACAGCAACCTGTCGAGCCAGTCGGTCCAGCGTGGACACGGCGTGAGCGCGCTGACGGTCCACCTGATCCTCAATCTGAGCACGACACACACAAACACACTTCTTTAAAAGAAGTACAGTCTAACCAAACATTATTCAGACACCAGATATCATGTTTGGTATTGTTTTACTAGTGTGTGCAGGTATAGTTCATTTATGAAAGCGAGGAGAGCAAAATACAGTAAAACTGTGACATATTATACCCAAACATTCTACATACAGTGACTACCAGTAAAATTTAGAAAAATTTGGGACCAAATATTATTCAGACACTTTGAGCTGAGCATGTTTTGCTGAAGTGTTTTTTCTTTAATTGCTAATGCTCTTTTTACACACAGACTGAACTAAATGAAGCATTGCTTGGTGATTGGTTGAGCTAAACTGGTATTATCTAATTGTGTAGTTAAATTTAACATCTGACAGATATTCAACATAATTCATGTGTGAGACAGTCTAACAGAAGGACGGACAAAACCAGTGAAATATCAACTGAGTTCTTGCCAAATTTTATTAACATTTTCTAAACTATAACGAATAAACCGTGATAATATGAGAAATGTTGAAGGTGTCTGAATACATGTTGGTTTGACTATATTCAACGAGGATGCATTACACAGTAAATACATTATTTTAATAAATTCTATTTCAAATAAATACTGTTCTTTAGAACTTCCCATTCATCAAAGTATCAAAATGTTCACTGTTTTCACTGAGAATAATCTTCTGAAATTAGCATATTAGCATGATAGAATTTTTCATAATTCTTCATAATAGAAATAGAATGATCATGTGGCACTGAAGACTGGAGTAATTATGTTTTCCTAGACTTAGTTTACATTTGCAGGGTCTGCTTCATCGGAATTATCTGCGCGCACACACACACAAAATGGATTCAGCACAGGTTTGATGCCAGATACCCTTCCTAACACTAACACTAACACTAACACACACACACACACACACACACACGCACGCACGCACACGCACACACGCACACAAAATGGATTCAGCACAGGTTTGACGCCGGATGCCCTTCCTGACACACACACACACACACACACACACAGACACACACACACAGACACACACACACAGACACAGACTAAATGGATTCAGAACAGGTTTGACGCCAGATACCCTTCCTAACACACACACACACACACACACACACACACACACACACACACACACACACACACACACACACACACACACACACACACACACACACAGACACACAGACACACAGACACACACACACAGACTAAATGGATTCAGAACAGGTTTGACGCCGGATGCCCTTCTTGACACACACTCTCACACACTCCTATGGCCAATTTGGCATGTCCAATCCACCTAACCTGCATGTCTTTGGTGTCTTTAGTGTGGGAGAAACCGGAGCACCTGGAGGAAAGCCACGCTGACACGGGGAGAACATGCAAACTCCACACAGAGAGGCTCGAGTCGAACCCCCCCGAGCCACCGTCCCGCCCCTGAAGACTGGAGTAATGATGCTGAAAATTCAGCTTTGATCACAGGAATAAATTACAGTTTACAATATAAAAAAACAGCCATTTAAACAGTCATTTATTACAGTTTTTGGAAGGCTTTTGTCTTACAGACACATTAAAATGTACAAATTCACGTTACTTCATATTTACATGTAATGCAGAGATTCCCCAACTTTCTTATCAGCTGAAAATCTTTGACCTTATATATTTATTTAAAGTACGCCCTGAGATTTTAAAGTCCCCCTGTGGTGAAAATCCAGCTTTTAATGTTGTTTATGTGTCTATGTGGTGTTTTTAATCTGCTTTAAGACAAACCATGTGTAAACTCATAAGTCGACAGCATTGCTGAGTATTTCCTCCTTAAAACTGCAGTGAACCAAAGACAGTCTCAAAAACACGCTTTGAAATCGCTGGTGTTTCTGACGTCACACACTACCTTGTAACCAATCAGATCAACGTGTGATCGCCAACCAGTGGATCTCTGAGCTGAGTGAGTGAGTGGAGGCGGGGCTCATTTGCATATTCAGAGAACCATGTATACAAAATAAGGCAAGGGTGTCGAGTTACATTCAAGATATTTTAAGGCATGAGGAAATTTTTTCAAGGAAAAAACGTTTAAATATGTAATTTTGGTGATCAAATATGAGTTTTAAGGGATATTGACTACAGGGGGACTTTAAGTAATTAAGTTAGGTCATTAATAAAATTAAGTCCATGATAATATTAAATAATAAAATTAAGTTCACTGTTCTCTGATGTCGATTAATGGTCACATGACATGATGCAGGTAAACAAATAAAAAATGTTTTAATCTTTTTAGTAAGCGTTTTATTTTTAAAATGACTTATTTTAATTTAAAATGTTCATGATTTAATTACTTAAAAGCTTTTCATTAAACTCATGAAACCCTGACGTAACGTAATATTTAATGCACTTCATTTTTTTAATAACAAAAAACAGAATATATTTTCTTTCTCTTTGTATTTTTATATCAATATGGTACGAGATCATCCTATTCAAATCAATGTGATAAATGAGTTCGGTCAAAAGTAATCTAAAAGTAATCTAAAAGTAATCTGATTACATAAACCTTAAATGTGTAATATACGTCTTACATACAGTCTTTTCAGACTTCTACCTTCTGGAAGGCGTAACGAAAACTGCCAGATTTCAGAATGGCTTTTTTCTTTTTTCCAGTAGCTCTAATTTCTACACTCATGTTATTTCTATTTTCTCTCTCTTGTGTAGTACCGCAATTAAGTGCACTGTTATTATGTTTAATACTTTTTGTTGTCTGCTAAGCACTGTATTTGGTCTCTGCAACTATTATAATACATTGCATTGCATATATGTGCGGGACGCCTTATACCAGTGACAAATTCCTTGTGTTTTGCATACTTGGCCAATAAAGTTAAGTCAGATTGATTCAGATGTCACTCAGTATCTCAGAATCAGTAACCAACTACAATTTAACTACAAAAAAATTAACCATGAACAGGATTGGCCAGCCCTGATTTACTCTGCCTCATGTCATTTCAAACCTCACATGATTTTTTTTTTATCATCTCTGGAAGTCAAAATAGCATATTTACATATGTTGAGGGCGGGGCAACCTGTCACTCACATGAGATCCACCAATAACAAACCACAAACCATCCAACCAATTCCCCACAGACAAAAATCAAGCCCCGCCCACATTTGTTCTTGTTCCAAAAGCCATTTCACTCAGATTTACTGTACGTCACAATATAGAGAATATTCAGACAAAAAGATGATCGCAACTTCCGTTTCATGCCAGCTTTAAAGTCTGCATGAAATCAAAAGTGACTTTTTTTGGCTTTTAGTATGAATATGTTAGTCTTACTGTTATCTATCAGCTAGTGTGCTCCAAAACAATGACAAAATTCGCATTTCGAAGATATAAGCGTTCAAACCTTACAGTCTCTCACTTCTGCCAATATGGATCAATGATTCGATGACATCACTCTACACTTCAGCTTCTCATTAGATTTCCTGTCCAATCAAACGCTCTCTAGAATCCGGAGCTCCGCCCCCTACATTATAAACAGAAGCTGAAGCTGCAGCTGAAATCGGTCACTTGTTCACTATTTACTATTTTCTACATGGTGAATGGCACATAGTGCACTATATAGGGGATAGGGAATGATTCAGACAGTGTAAATACAGCACATAGCGCACTATATAGGGAACGATTCAGACAGTGAAAATGCAGCACATAGTGCACTATATAGGGGATAGGGAACGATTCAGACAATGTAAATAAATACGGCACATAGTGCACTATATAGGGGATAGGGAACGATTCAGACAGTGTAAATACAGCACATAGTGCACTATATAGGGGATAGGGAACGATTCAGACAATGTAAATAAATACGGCACATAGTGCACTATATAGGGGATAGGGAACGATACAGACAGTGTAAATAAAGCACAGTGCACTATATAGGGGATAGGGAACGATTCAGACAGTGTAAATATGGCACAGTGCACTATATAGGGGATAGGGAACGATTCAGACAATGTAAATAAATACGGCACATAGTGCACTATATAGGGGATAGGGAACGATTCAGACAATGTAAATAAATACGGCACATAGTGCACTATATAGGGGATAGGGAACAATTCATACAATGTAAATAAATACGGCACATAGTGCACTATATAGGGGATAGGGAACAATTCAGACAGTGTAAATACGGCACATAGTGCACTATATAGGGGATAGGGAACGATTCAGACAATGTAAATAAATACGGCACATAGTGCACTATATAGGGCATAGGGAACGATTAAGACAGTGTAAATACAGCACATAGTGCACTATATAGGGGATAGGGAACGATTCAGACAGTGTAAATACAGCACATAGTGCACTATATAGGGGATAGGGAATGATTCAGACAGTGTAAATACGGCACAGTGCACTATATAGGGGATAGGGAACGATTCAGACAGTGTAAATACGGCACATAGTGCACTATATAGGGGATAGGGAACGATTCAGACAATGTAAATAAATACGGCACATAGTGCACTATATAGGGGATAGGGAACGATACAGACAGTGTAAATAAAGCACAGTGCACTATATAGGGGATAGGGAACGATTCAGACAGTGTAAATATGGCACAGTGCACTATATAGGGGATAGGGAACGATTCAGACAGTGTAAATACGGCACATAGTGTACTATATAGGGGATAGGGAACAATTCAGACAGTGTAAATACGGCACAGTGCACTATATAGGGGATAGGGAACGATTCAGACAGTGTAAATACAGCACATAGTGCACTATATAGGGGATAGGAAACGATTCAGACAATGTAAATAAATACGGCACATAGTGCACTATATAGGGGATAGGGAACGATACAGACAGTGTAAATAAAGCACAGTGCACTATATAGGGGATAGGGAACGATTCAGACAGTGTAAATATGGCACAGTGCACTATATAGGGGATAGGGAACGATTCAGACAGTGTAAATACAGCACATGGTGTACTATATAGGGGATAGGGAATGATTCAGACAATGTAAATAAATACGGCACATAGTGCACTATATAGGGGATAGGGAATGATTCAGACAATGTAAATAAATACGGCACATAGTGCACTAAATAGGGGATAGGGAACGATTCAGACAATGTAAATAAATACGGCACATAGTGCACTATATAGGGGATAGGGAACAATTCAGACAGTGTAAATACGGCACATAGTGCACTATATAGGGGATAGGGAACGATTCAGACAATGTAAATAAATACGGCACATAGTGCACTATATAGGGGATAGGGAACAATTCAGACAGTGTAAATACGGCACATAGTGCACTATATAGGGGATAGGGAACGATTCAGACAATGTAAATAAATACGGCACATAGTGCACTATATAGGGCATAGGGAACGATTAAGACAGTGTAAATACAGCACATAGTGCACTATATAGGGGATAGGGAACGATTCAGACAGTGTAAATACAGCACATAGTGCACTATATAGGGGATAGGGAATGATTCAGACAGTGTAAATACGGCACAGTGCACTATATAGGGGATAGGGAACGATTCAGACAGTGTAAATACGGCACATAGTGCACTATATAGGGGATAGGGAATGATTCAGACAATGTAAATAAATACAGCACATAGTGCACTATATAGGGGATAGGGAACGATTCAGACAATGTAAATAAATACGGCACATAGTGCACTATATAGGGGATAGGGAACGATTCAGACAGTGTAAATACGGCACATAGTGCACTATATAGGGGATAGGGAACGATTCAGACAGTGTAAATAAATACGGCACATAGTGCACTATATAGGGGATAGGGAACGATTCAGACAGTGTAAATAAATACGGCACATAGTGCACTATATAGGGGATAGGGAACGATTCAGACAGTGTAAATACGCTTTCCATTTGCGCGAATGAAGTCTGGTTTGACGATAGTGTCACATGAACCGCCGCAGCTTCGGTCCAGAGACACGACACACAGAGCGGATCATATGAGCGAGTCGCAGAACAGAAAATGTATCAGACCCGTTAGAGTTCTGCACAGAATGCTGTATTATAAAGAGATATGGAGGAGAAACGGTTAGAGATTAGGAGGAAACTGGGGCTTTAACGAACTCAACAGCTCTGGGGCCGTATTCACAAAGCATTTTATCTTACCACTAGGAGTACTCCTAAATCGCACTAAAAGATTTTAGCTAGGAGTTTTCTCTTAAAAAAGTTATTCACAACGCCTTTCAGACCGACTCTTAGTAAAGAAAAATGACAACTCCTAAACTAAGAGTGAGTCTCCGTTGCTATGGATGACGTCATTACTCATGCACGAGCTTGACTGAAGTGACCACCTTGATTGGCTGATGATTGTAACGCGGGAATGATTCCAAACCCCTCCCCTACGATGATGAGTGACAGGTGACAGGTCTGAGGATGCGTGCGCTACACAAGTAGTGCGAAGGACGGAAGATGATGAATAACTGAATAAATAGCCTAAATGAATAAAGAGTAAGGCAAAACAAATAGCCTATAGCTTAATGAAACATATGGATTGATGCAATATCTTTGCAACATTATTGAATTAATCTGTCACTATATGCCTCTGCCTACGTTTGCAAAGAGAAGAACATTTTAATTTGATTCACAATGAAACGTTACAATTAGTTTACATGCAATGAGTAGCCTAGTTTTGGTTGTTGTTGGTGGCGTTATTGCATTATGCCTACAATGCAGAATTGTTCCTCGCGATTGGAAGCTCCTGTAGCCGCCGCATACGCATTTCAAAACATCGCAACGTGAAATGCCACAAAAAGCGGTTTGTGAAGGTCTTAGTGAGTTAGGAGTCCTCTCGACTTCTTTTAAGCTGTCCCAGGCTTAGGTGCTACTTTTAGGGCTAAAATGCTTCGTGAATTACTCTTAGTCAAAAAAATTAGATCCTAAAGTTACAAGTGACACGCCCATTATTTTTAGGAGTTGCTCCTAAATTCGCCAGTTAGGAGCTACTTTTAGCCTTAAAGGTGCATTAAGCAAGTCTCTGAGTTTTTGCAGAACTTTGCCCCCTCTGGCGGCAAGCGAAACTGCAACCAGAGGTGTGCACGCTCACGGACAAAAGTTTTCTTTTTTTTATCTTACGTGGAGTTTGCGTTGGTGTTTGAAATGAACTATAAGCAGGTCTCTTACATTCCATCTTCTACGGAGAATTCCGGCGAATACACAAACCTGCCAGGCATAGCTATATGAGCGTGCCGTGAACGCGCATGAGGTCACGCCCAGTCTAAAATTCCGGCCCGAATCCCTCTTATTTATTTTACTTTACAGGATTATAGAGACAATCTCAGTGATCAGAGAAGGGCTCATTCAGCCCATCAGGCAATTGTTTAAGCATGTACGGGTTAGAAAACGGGTATTTTTAACATGAAAAATTGCTTAATGCACCTTTAAAATTCTTTGTGAATACGGCCCCTGAGCTGTGATATAACTAAACGCTATTGGCTGTTTAAAGAAAGGGGAGGGGCTGTTTGATATGCCCCGCCCTGTCTTCCTGTTTCAGTGGAAAGTACATCAACACGACTGAATAATGCTGCATGTTTCAAGGCACTTCAGTGGGCCTTTAAGTTACGAAAGCACCACAACGCTACAATACAAATCAAAAAATAATGACTTAAATCTCAGCCTGTTCCTCACACTTCAGAAGACTGGCTGTATGGAACATGATGGAAAAGAGCAGCCTGGACATTCTGCCAAATGTGTTTTTTGTGTTGTGGAACAACATGGCGGTGCTCAAATGATGAACAACTTTTCTACAGCTTTAACTCTTATATTCTAGACGGTGTGTGAAGAAACTCACGGTGTCTGCGGCTGAGACGCCTCCTTCATCCTCTCCGTCACTCAGCAGATCTATGCACTCCAGCACTGGTCTGAGAGGGCCCTCCTGAAACACACGCTTAAATCAGTGTACTTTACTATACACACTCAAGCGAGAAGACCAAGATTCACACAACTGTCCTAATAACTCAAATTAGAAATCAAGGCCGTGACACTTACAGACACGAACTCCACATCATCCTCCACATCTTCAGAGACTGTAGAGGCAGACATCACATCTGTGCTCGATGGAGCATTACATCAATCACTGCGGATCAAAACACAGCGATATAAAATGCCTTTTCAGTGCTGCATGCAAACATTACTGAGTACGTCTTAATGTTGTAACTGGCACTGAATTCATTTACGTCATTAAAAGTGTATATAGTGTTGGAAAACGAGTTCTCAATCCTGCAAACAGCTTGCATGAATCTCAACTAACTTACTCGTCGACAGGAGAATGGGAGAAAGTCTCACCAAACAATAAGTTCTGCAGCGATAATACTTACAAACAATTCACTGTAAAGACTAAATTACCCTTTCTAATGCGGGCTCTTCTCAAAGTTAGCAAAACATTAGCAAAACATTACCTAAACTGAGCAGAGCAGTTAGAAAACGTGCGTCATGACGTCACAGGAAGAAACGTCGTCAAAATAAAAGTCATCCAACGTCCATGTGACCGCGTGTTATTGTTTATATTTTAATAATAATAAAACAAATGTAGCATTGGAACTATTGTGGCATTTTTTTTTTTCCAAGTTCCTCTGTGGTGAAAATCAACGTTTTAATATTGTTTATGTCTATGTGGTGTTTTTAATATGCTTTAAGACAAACCGTGTGTAAGTTCATAAGTCGACAGCATTGCTGAGTATTTCCTCCTTAAAACTGCAGTGAACCAAAGACAGTCTCAAAAACACGCTTTGAAATCGCTGGTGTTTCTGACGTCACAAACTACCTTGTAACCAATCAGATCAACGTGTGATGTCAACCAGTGGATCTCTGAGCTGAGTGAGTGAGTGGAGGCGGGGCTCATTTGCATATTCATTGAACCGCGTATACTAAATGAGGCAAGGGTGTCGAGTTACAGTCAAGATATTTTAAGGCATGGGAATCTGGGGGCCCCAACAGACACCCAGAAGACCATATAAATCATATATAGGCTAACATTACACTCTAAAAACTGCTGGGTTGTGTTAACCCAATTTTGGGTCAAATATGGTCTCACCCAACGTTGGGTTAAAAAATGCAATTTAAAAATGGACAAATTGCATTTTGGACAAAATCAAAAATGGACAAAAATGCAATTTAAAAATGGACAAATTGCATTGGTTACATTAAAAATGTAAACCAACGGCTGGGTTTGTCCATTTTTAAATTGAATTTTTAACCCAACGTTGGGTGAGACCATATTTGACCCAAAATTGGGTTAACACAGTTTTTAGAGTGTAGTTTTCTATAATTTTTGTTTCAGGATATCACCATTAAAACTGTAACATTTTTACGTCTGTGCGAATGCGCTGCCCCTTTTTTGGTCCCCAATAAAGTTTTTTTATTTTATAAGTTATTATTTATTATTATATTTCATACTGAGAAAAAAAAAACATTTAAAGATTACATTAGATAAAGATTTGACAGTTTATTTACAATTGTAGAAAAAAAGGTTGAGTGTTTTTAGAAAGAGACAGCAAAATAAGTATTCAAGTCTCCTTTATTCATATAGCCTATTATTCAAATACAGATTGTTTCAAAGCAGCTTTACAGGGATAAACAGGAAAATTATGATTCAGTGATGCAAACATAGTTCAGTTATGCTGTTAAATGGCTTTAAAATTACAATAATGTCATTGTTCAGCTGATTCAGTTCTGTTCAATAACTGTGTAAAGATCATTAAATATGAAATGAGTTATAAAGCATCTGTGCAGAAAACAGTGATGTCATCGTTCAGCTCAGTTTTCATCCAATGGTGTCAGTGCAGCCAAATCAATAATATTGCTGATTATTATGTTACAAAGGTAAAGGGGTGTGTAGTCGGTGCCGGACCTCTAAATCACTGAGTGCAAATCACTGCCAACTACTGGCATATTCCTTTAATGTGATTCTTAATGTGAACCATTAAATCTGATTCTGATGGCTTTGATAAATCACCTGTTGGCTGAAGAGCAAGTCACTAAAAATAAAAATAGTTCAAGATGTCCTAGTAATGAACATGTTAATTAAGTCCACACGCAGCTTCATGAAGCTGAATGAAGGAATTCACCACAAAGACAATTTTTGTATAACATACTGTATCTGAAATTTTACATTTTACACATTGCAAACATCAACATACCCGAACATCAAGAAAATAAGGAAAAATAAATTAATAAATAAATACACATATGCAAACACCAAAGCTAATTTTATTTAAACCCTCATTCACTAATCCCTACATTACTCCACTAATATAGTCCACTTGAAGGAGAGAATGAAAACGAGTGAGTGAATTCGGGACACTCAGTGCCGCTTTTGCAGAGTTTGTAGGCTACTTGCTGTTTAATAATTAATTGAAACATAGCAAACTTGCAGCTCCAGTAGTAATGAAAGATTTTTCCTGAACTCCTGGAAACTTGCAGGTATAGACGTTAATTAAACAATTCAATAATCAATTAAAAAGGATTTTATACCTATATAATATATTACGCTGGACCAGTGTGGTTTGGAAAATGGATGGACGATGGATGATTGATTCAGATGTGGCGCCATCTTATGGTCAGACGCGGGAATGCATTCAGTGCGCGACTCACAGTGCATTATGGGTAATTTCTAGCTGTTGAGTGCACATCAGTTGTACACTCGTTATTGCGGTGTATTGTGGGATTGAATGAGTGCACTCGGTATATGAGTATAATGCTCAAAACAGTGCCATATTTAAGGGTGTACGGGGCGATTTCAGACACAGACATACTCACATGCAACAGCGAGTGGGAGATGATGGCCCTGTCCCAAATGGCACACTTCATATGCACTTTCGGTCTCGTGGACTCACAATGGCTGCGGTGTGCACGTGTCCGTTGAGTCCATGAGACAGTAAGGGTCGTTCACAGTAAAGGTCTCAGAAGGGCGTCCGCTAGTGCCTGCTTTACGGTCAATGTGTTCCCTCGATGCACACTTTTGCTGAGCCGCACTGATGTGAGCTCCGCTGCAGACTTCTTCCCGACAGTCAAAGCAACTATACGTCACTAAAGTGCGGACTTGTAGGAAGACCACGAGTGCTTAGGGTGCCATTTGGGACAGGGCCACTGTTTCCTATGCAATGACTTTAGCCAATCACAGCAATGGCCTTCACTGACCAGCCTTAAAGGAGCCGCGCATTAAAACGGATCATTTCAGACAGAGGGTCAGAATTTTCTGCATATTGTTGTGAAATATGCAATTATTCTATTCTAAT
This sequence comes from Squalius cephalus, assembly GCF_949319135.1. NCBI lineage: Eukaryota > Metazoa > Chordata > Actinopteri > Cypriniformes > Leuciscidae > Squalius > Squalius cephalus. Next base: position 3,766,835 of record NC_137142.1, on the reverse strand, counting down.
TATGCCTTTTGGTATATGAAGTACTTATGGGTCATAGTAAACCACAATTGTAACTGTATTAAAACGTGGTTTTAAAATGAAATGTAGGCCTACCATAAGTTGTTGTTAAACAATTTATTAAGAAAGTGTTATATACTGTAAAACACTTCATTGTAACCATATATTGAGAAAATGGTTTATAAAGAAAAACACTGCAATTGTTGTTGTAAAGTCATTTATTGAGAAAATGATTCATAAAGAAAAACACTGCAATTGTTGTTGTAAAGTCATTTATTGAGAAAATGATTCATAAAGAAAAACACTGCAATTGTTGTTGTAAAATCATTTATTGAGAAAATGGTTTATAAAGAAAAACAAACCACACTGAATATTGTAAGCATTTATTAAGCATATAGCAGAGTAGAGAGAAACTGAAGGTGTATTGGAAAGAGCTTTGCCAAAGAAAGAAGAAAAATGCAATTATTACTGTCTATAAGTGTTGCGGACGACACAGAAGATACAGCGATGAAGAAAAGGTCCAGAAGAAGGAGGACAAAGAGGCAAAGGCTTTAAATAAGGGGGTTTCCAGGAGGGGATAACCAATGAATAAGTTTTAGGGAGTTTCCAGGAGGAGATTTCTGAAGATGTCAAAAAGTTCATGGACTTTAAAAAGAGCTGGAATGACATGTCCAGTCAGAGGCAGATTCATCAAGGACGGCCTCTCCAGTGTTGGATGCCTTGCCATTGCGCCTCATGAAGATGAAAGCTTGTAAATTAATTGGTTTTGATTTAGGCCTACTTTTATTTTTATTTTATATATTAGTACCTTTTATGTAAACTACTTAACCTGTATTTAATAAAAAATATATATCATTGAAATTAAGAAGCTCGCCTGCCATAAGTCTCTGTTTTACAAAAGATTGAGCTGAACTGACCACGAAGTCTTCTGTGATCTAAATATTGTAAGTATGGAAATTCAAATGCTTATTGTTTAGGACAGATTTGACTTACTTTACCTAACCCGAGAATAATTATAATTAGGTAAAAGGTGTTTAAAATTACGCACCATAAAACAATACATACTGTATATATATATATATATATATATATATATATATATATATATATATATATATATATATATATATATATATATATATTGTTTTCTTTGTGCAAAAAACTTTATTTAGATTATATAAGTGTACTTTAAGGAACATATTATAAATTAAAAACATAAAAACATAAATAAATAAATAAATAATAATAATAAAAAAAAACTCCATGTCATGACACCTTTAAAAGACCATTTTTTCTTAGTTTGAAGAACATTTTAAAAAGTCACTAAAAATCCTCAAGCCGATTTAAAAATGCAAAATTTCGAATTCCACTATAACGACCTTTTTTGTGGAACGGTTCCATGTGTGTTAAAGATTCTATATGGAACCTCAGGCCAATAAAGAGCCTTTATTTTTTCCGAGTGTATCACGTGGGCATGTGAAGATGCAGATGCTCGTCGCAGAGGCGCTGTGTTGGGCTTTGCTGAGCTCAGATGCTGATGCTGATGATGCCCTGCATGAGCTGTAAAACAGCGGCTCCTGCTGAGTCATGGCTTGTTGTGGTCCATTACTGAAGTACAGACACCATGAGATAGATTATATGTCGGGGTCCTACAAGTGAGGCATCACAGCATGAAATAGCCTCACATATTTACATAAGGAGAGGAAGCTACACGTGTAGGAGTGGCTGTCCTACATCGCAATGATTGCTGCGGCTTTTTTGGTCTTATTGAGACCCTTAAGTATTCAGTGTGTATTATTGCTGTTATTGCTTTTACTAGGAACAGTCGCCACGATTCTGTTTCTCTGTTGCTGGCATCGGAAGCTCCGTAATGAGAAAATTCCCATAAAAGCTGCGCTTACGAGGCGTTCAAGGAGTCGTGGTGAGTAGACGCGTCGCATTATATGTCCACCTTTAGCCTGTATATACGTGTTTCTATAGCATGTCATTGCGATAACATGCATGCTGCATGCACAACCTCAGTATTTATTTGACATTTACATTCATTCTTCGCTTCGTATGGGTTTAAAAAGAGACTGTCGTCGATGCGCGCGAGTGCGGCATGCGAGTGCGCGAGCCTTCATTATTCATCGTTTGTTGTTGTTGTTGTTGTTGTGTACTTAATAAAGTGTGCTTTATTTCAAGACCAGACAAAGTTATTTGAAGAGCATCTCTGAGACACAATGTGACTGAATGCATGTGGGGTTTGTTTCAATCATTCCCATTTGTTCTAGAAGCTGGTTTCCGGCCGCATCATTTTCGCTCTGAGGTAAATCTCTTTCTCTTGCTCCATCTGTCAAGGTCATAGGAAGCAGAAAAGTAGAGCAAATCATTGAAAAAATAATGAGATTGTCACGAAATGTTCCCTTTTGTTTGATAGATATCTAGTCACTTTCATCTTGATGGAGAAATAGTATCCTAAGCAACTGCGTGAAATGCGCATTGCGCATGTGTGACCGATAAATAATTATATGTTACTTTTTATATAGGCCTAAACATGTCATGTTACCAAGAAGTAAATATAAAAAAATATATAAAAGTAAAATAAATTAAGAGAGAAATGTTAACATTTTAGGATATGGAAATAAAATGCAATAATTTGTAGCATTTCATATTTTGTGTGATATGCAGTGATTTTTGTTTTGTTTTTCCTGAACCTTTAAAAACGAATAATAATAATAATAAAAAAAACATTAACAACAAGTATCGTCATTGTCATAACATAATACAACAATACTCAGAGTCGATATGCAGTGATATTATGGTCATTGTTTGACAGGTATGTCGTCACAGTCCACGTCATGTGAGGAGAAGCGCGCGCGCGCGCGTGTCTGAGGAAAAGCCGCTGGTCGAGAGCGAGCCTGACTCGAGCGCGTGCGTGAGGAAGAGGAGGGTGAAGAAGAGAGTCCAGCCTGATTTTTATCACTCCGTGCAACTCACGCCCACACGCAAACCAGTAGGTATATGCTGACTCATAAGACATTTACTCACAGCATGCGTGCCCTGTCCCTGACCTGTAAATAAAAGAGAGAGTGACATTACCCAACATAACATTATTAAGAACATTGAAAAGTATATTTTCTAATAGGTCTAGTGTTACTTTTCATTAAAAAAGTAATAATTTGACTGTTTGATTGTATACCCTCTCCAAAAGTGAGTCAACATGAACTCAAAATTGACCTTATTTATTTTCTTAAAGGGGTCATGACGTGTCTTTGTGCCATTAAAGCATCCTGCAAGTTTCTTCTAGAAGGCAAAATTCTTATAGATTTCTTCTTTAATCTATTTAACTAGCGTTAGTAGGGTTTAGTAAATTGAGTTGTCTAAGAAAATGATTGATAAGACATATAGGCTAAATAGCAGTTGACCTTATGTTTACTTTATTCACTGACACTGATGAAAATGAAAAGACTTTAAGTCAAAGGAGGGGAAGAGACAGGGCAAGATAAGGAGACGGAGAGAAAAAGAAATAGTGATGAGATGAGGAGAACAGAAACTGAGAAATAATACTGCCCGCTCACATGGGTTTAAAGCTATTCTTAACCATTTTTGGCCTTCAAACGTCTTAAAATGCACAGATGTAGATCTGAGAAATCAAAACTTTTACGTTTTTAACTTTACTCCACGCGCTTGAGTCTGCCGACAAGAGGACAAATGAAAAAATCCATGTTATGACCCCTTTAATACACAACTCTGCTTTTATCATGCATGATTCATCTGTGATAAAAAAAAAAGGGGTTGGAATGACGAGATGGCAGGATTTTCACTTTTGGTTGAACTAACCCTTTAAGTGGTTAACTCAGTTTGCGTTTCTCAGTCAGTGATTAATAAATGGTGTGTTCAACTCATGCTGGAAAGATCACATTTATGAGCTGAACGCACATGAACGCACACCACAAAGTGGTAAATACGAGTGGGAAGCTCGCACTGTAAAAAATGAATCATGAGTCTTGTAATTTTCATTAAAAAAATTGAGGTGATCATTAAAAATATTATGTATATTTTATTAAGAAAATTGTGGTTCAGTGTTTTATTGAAAATATTGAGAACATTTCACTAATAACACCAAGAGATGCATTTTTCTATTTTTTTAAGGAAACATACACAATTTTAAGGCTTGAATTGAGGAACTGATAAACCTCATAAAATTAAGGAAAAGGGGCTACCTATTTATTTTAAGAGAATTAGCTCATTTATGCGGCTTTATTTAGAGACACCATTGTTTGTTCCCAGCACATGGCTGGAAATGGAGAGTAAATCTTGAAATTAAGTGTTATTTCATGTGTTTTTGAGTAAAGGGAAACATCTGTTAATGTTTAATGTTCAGGTATGTTTGACATTTGTGCAGAAGAGTAGGGCTTATGGTTAGGTTGTGAATAACTGCATTTATTTAATATTCTGAAGCATATTGTTTTATAAAGTCTGCTAATGATAGTGCAGTAACAAGTTTGATTCTGTGCTGTTCTAGCAGTATACGGTCTTTTTATAAAACAATATATCTCAAAGTTAATTATAAACAGGTCATATCCATTCACTTGACTTCACACAATTTTGAGAATAAAAAATACTTCAAATAAAAAAGCACATTTCACTAAAAAAATTGTAATTCATTATGTCATAGACTAAATAAATTAGGGCATTTTACATGATTTATTCAGGTAGATTCCATGAATGAAATCAAGCTTTAACTATACTCAAAAATATTATGTGTAATATTGTTACCATAATTTTTTTAAGTAAATAGCAATAACATTTTTTACAGAGCGGGATTTTCTTTAAAGGGGTGGTATAATGCCCTTTTCACAAGATGTAAAATAAATCTCTGATGTTCCCAGAGTGTGTGTGTGAAGTTTTGGCTCAAAACACCCCACAGATATTTTTATATAGCATGTTAAAGTTGTCACTTTTTGAGGGTGAGCAAAAACGCACCCTTTATGTGTGTTCCTTTAAATGCAAATGAGCTGCTCCTCCCAGCACAGGGGGCGGAGCTTCAACAGCTTGTGTCCTTTTACCTCACACACACATGCACTGAAAATTTCAAAAACTTTTAGCCTTTTATGTTCAAACCGGAGTCAGACAATGATGGAGAGACAACATGTAGAAGCAACAGGACATTTCTGAATGGTTAGTTGATGAATTTATGAAGCTGATGTGTAGATATCTTCTAGTCATTGATTAGCATATTCTGTCATGATAATCTATAAATTGTGTTCAGGGGGCGGGGTTTATGTAAATTCTAGGGTTGGTGATGTCACTAACCCGGGAGGAATGTGGTGTAGTCTCTACCAGCCGTTTGTTGTAGTCCTTAAAAAGCGATTTCTTTAAAAGCAAATATCTCCCTTTGCTTTGAACTCTTGTCTGAGTGTTGTAACTTTCCAGATGCTGTTTATGCTCAAACAGCAACATTTCACATTTACACATTCATTTAGTTAGAAAAGTCAAATCATAATCAACCACCCCTTTAAGTCCAGAATTTATGATGAGAGAAACATCAGTGAGAAACATGGCAAAATACCACAATAATTATAGATATTTAGCAGTGACATTGTCAGGCTTTTTTTATTTGCATGAAATAAACTAATTACCTGCACAAAATGTGATAGCATTGTCATATAACAAAATAATATGCAACAATAAAGTTTATCGTGGCTTCATAAATTAATTAAAAAGATTAAAAAAGATAAACACACCTGATGTACATTCAGTGTTCTTCATTTTGTAGAAGTAGAGTTTACAAACCTTACTGTATTTTAGTGTAGTTAATTAAGAGAAAGTGCCATCTTGCTCCGACGAAAGTGACTTGCACCTGCCGTCGTAAACACACACTTCACACACCTCGTAAACACACACGTCCCAGGAGCACTCGAAGCAACACTACAGTTTCACAGTTGCCGTGATTTCCTAAATGGTATTTAAAACCTGCAAACTTGAAAGTGCATCTTAACTTCAGCCTTATTGATGTTGTGGAGATTCTTCTAAATATAACCAAGATTTCTTCTTTTAAACTTTTTCTGCTTTGAACATTCAAATTATAGAGACCTCGCGACCCCCTCCGTTTATGTGCTTTCAGTTATGTCTTATTTTTGACATCAATCATGAACTACAATGTCTGTACTTTTGCTTGCATGATCTTTTAGTACTGACACATAATGGTCAGGATATACCAGATTTTTAAAACAAACTCTGTAATTGCATATATGTAGAAATTAAAGGAACAGAAATTGAATTGAATGAAACACGGTGAAATGTGAGCTGTCAGCTAGAGACCTGCAGGACTCGTATGAAAGGCAGGAAGGCGATCAAAGGCTCTTTGTAAGTGATATTTATACTTGGAAAAACAGGATGTAGATGCGAGTGATTTTGCATACGAGAATTCAGGCTTGTCAGGCTTTCTCGAAATAGGCCCTTCCTTTTAAACAACTTTACATAATGTATAATTGCTATTGAACGGTGCACATCTCATCTCGCAGTGGAGAGAGGCATCGAGCATTACTAAACATATTCCCCGAAACAGTTCTACTGTAAAGCGGCTTATACTGATCTGTGTTATACCGTACAACAGAGCCTGATCTCTGTCTTTGGAGACTCAGTCAGTATAGGACATCTGAATGCTCAAGATTACAAAAAGTGTTGCACAACAGTGTGTGACAGTATATACTGCATAACTGTATATGCTTTATTTGTATGTACAGACATCATACAGTACAAAGTCAGAAACCACTTTGCAAATCTGGGATTTTTTTCTCCTTCATTTTATCCTGGAAATATACAGAACATTTTAGGAGTTTGAAAGTAGTTAAATATGTAGTAAAATGTCTAGCTTTCTTTTTGTACATTAGATCAGATTTTCTTGCTTCAAGCTTCATTTGCATGATACACATTTGAGGATGTTAAAGTGCCCGTGTTAGGCTATTTTAAAGGTTCCTGATTGTTTTTGGAGTCTCCTATAACAATGCAGCCAAGGTAAAAAAACACTTTAGTTTTCTCATAACATACATTGCAGAATCACCTCATTTCTCAGAGTGTCTGAAAACGGTTCGTTTGAAGATTCAGTCCCTCTTTCTGAGAGCCTGCTCTGCTCTGATTGGTTGGATGGCTCAGTCTGTTGTGATTGGTTGAGCGCTTATAGTGCATGTCAGAAATGAAAAGCCCTAGCCTAGAAATCTAGACGCACCCCAGCGGCAGCAAAATGTATTTTGCAGCCAGGGCAGTCTAGCAACTCTCCATTGACTTTCGGAGCTGCAAAAACCTAAATTGGGTCAGGCCAATCACGTCGTGCATAGAGTAGGCGGGGCGGGCTTAACATAATGACGACAGAGTTGCGACGGTTCCCTGCTTCTTGAAAACAAAGAAGAGTTGCTGCTGCTGGCGAACAGTCTTTCCAATCGGCTTTGGCCGCGACTCTGGAGGACTTGGAGTTAAGTTTTTCTTTGAGAAAAGAGCAAAGAACGGCACTTAAGTCATTCTTAAAAAAAGGAAGATGTGTTCGTAGTTTTGCCGGCCAGATATGGCAAAAGTTGAATCTATCAACTAGCTCCGCTGTTGGGAAAACGCTCTGGTTGGTTGAAGCGCTGTCCTATTGCGTGCAGAGGGAATTTGAAAGACAGCCGTTTATCCCGCCCCTCGGATTGAGCCGTGTCTATGGTGAGTTGCCAGACCTAACATCTTGATGTAGGTCTGGCTTGCCAGGCTAGAAAAGCCCGTTATCTGAATTTCAGTTCCGGATCTTCCTCAGCGCTTGATACACGGGCTGGAACGGATCGCAGTTGATCCGTGATCCGTACGAACCAGCCGCCCCAGGGTTCGGCACGCATGTGATTCACGGATTAACTGCTAAATTTAACCGTCATAGAGTTAAAGATTATAATTTGGACGTGTTTTGTCTTGACAATTTACCTCACATTCAAACAATTTTAAATTTTAAAGAGAGAGAGAGAGAGAGAGAGAGAGAGAGAGAGAGAGAGAGAGAGAGAGAGAGAGAGAGAGAGAGAGAGGTGTGTTTCAGATAAAGCGGTCTTAAGTGACAGCACACACCTAATAGCTATTCCTGCTGTTGTCTGTCACTAATATTAATAAAACCAGAAAATACAGCTTTAACAAAGATTAAACTATATTTAATTTCTACAGTGAACAAATAGTGTTATTTTACATTTAGGCTAAATTATTCATTTCTGTACCTGAATACTACTGTTAGACTTTGTAACGTTGTTATTTAGTATTCATCTCTGCTTGTAATTTGTGTATTAGTTCTTATTTTATTACTGACTGTTCACTTGTTTTAAAGTAATAAATGAAAAGCAGTGACCCCCCCCCCCCCCATATATATATATGTTTTTTTGTTTTTTTTGCTGATCCGAAAAATGGTCCGATTCGTGGCTCACAAACCGTAAATGATCTGAACCGTGAATTTTGTGATCCGTTCCACCACTAATACACAGTAATACGAATAGTAACGATGGGTCGATTTTTGCGTATCAATCCCAGCGCGAGTCCTCATCCTTTGGAAGTGCAGCAAAGTGGATTCTCCGTGGAAACAGCGTCTTCTCGACATGAACAACACGACCCAAACTCTTCCAGTCTCAGATAAACTATAGTGTTGAGGGCGGAGCAAAGGAGACCATATCCGCGGGCAGCCAATGAAGAACATAGGCTGGCATTATGCAAATTATGCCCAACAACACCATCGAAATACTTAAAAAGGCTCAGAAGAGACAGGCTCATTTCCTGAGAATACTTCAGCAAAGTCAACTGCAATGGAAACTTCTGGTGTCCTTCTACCGTAGAGAGAGTGTACTGACTGTGTACTGACGCACTGCAGTTCGGTGTGGACATCACAGCCCAGAAGATCATCGCTGACTGTCCGCCCTCACTGGAGCGATTATTTAACTTCTGTTGTCTGAGTAGAGCGGCTAACTCTCTGTTCTGTTTGTCCCGTTGCCCTCTGGTAGGCGTTTCAGGTCTATTGCATCATGGACTAATAGAGTTTAAGGGTTAGTTCACCCAAAAATGAAAATTCTGTCAGTAATTAGTTACTCTCCCTCATGTTGTTCCAACCCCGTAAGACTTTCGTTCATCTTCACGCATCACTCACATGACCAGCGTCGGCCAATAGTGAGCCTCCGTTCTGACGTACTGTTACACTACGTGAACTCACTCAGAGAAACACAGAAGAAAATGAAGAGTTGAATAAAGTCTTTATTTTTTGGGGGGGTTTGCGCACAAAAAGTATTCTGGTCGCTTGATAAACTCAAGGTTGAGCCACTGTAGTCACTTGGACTATTTTAAACATTGTCTTTACTAACTTTCTGGGCCGGCAAGTTTCGATCCCACAGAAGCCTAGGAGGAGTGAGACAGCTCTCAGATTTAATCAGAAATATCTTCATTTGTGTTCTGGAGATGAACGAAAGTCTTACGGGGTTGAACAACATGAGGGAGAGTAATTACTGACAGAGTTTTCAGTTAACCCTTTAAGTAGCTTTTAGCCCAGAGCTGTAAGAGAACTTAACAACACTGCTAAACACTGAACGTTTGATTATACCTTGAATAGTAATGATTCAATTGCTCTAATCATAGTTACGGGTCACTTTGTGACAACAATGTGCAATATCTTTAATGAAACTGTCAAGTCTCTGTATTGTAATGTGTTACATTTATGGTGTCTTAATGTTGTTGTGTTGTCATGTGTGGATGCACCGTACGGTTTGCTAATTTATTTCATTGTATAATACATACAATGACAATAAAAGGAATTGAACTGAATTGAATTGAAATTAGTGACATTGTTACGCAGGGATGAAGTGAGACTGAGTTACTGACGACTCGTTTCAGCAGTTCAGAATCAACTCTTTCTTTTATGAAACAGCAACTCTATTTGTCGCGCACTTTGATCTTTGAAACTTTGCAGAGCTTTTACATTCTCAAACAGCAGCAAATATTACACACTACATGAAAGGTAATATTCAAAAAAGCATAATATGGCACTTTAAATCATTTTTAAAATGAACTGCACTTTGTTTGTGGTTTGTTCTGTATAGTATAGTACATATTTACTATAACAGAAATGTAAGTTTGATTCAGTGTGTTATGCACCACATGCATGCTGAAACCTCAAGCACAGTATGTATTACATATTTAGTTTCTTTCAAATGTAGTGAAAGTAGTCTGACTTTATGATATTTGTATGTCTAAATCTGTGATTTTGGAAGCAACAAGGACGTCCTGGTGATAGACACAATCCAAATGTGTATAAACATTATATACTGTGTTTTTTTTTTTTTATTAAATCCAGTACATTGTATATGTGTGGACACTTGCTGAAACAGTTTATAGAAATTATTGCCATGCATATTACTGAAGTCTTTCAATGCTTCTTCAGTGAAAAACCAAGCATTTCTTTTAAACTTGGGAACATGTCAATATCAAATATTTGACAAAATATTTGAGTATGTGTTTCTTTCTCCAAACCCCACTGGAGCACATGCTGTCGGGCCGCAGAAGCTCTCTGACAGCGTGCCTCGCACCTGTTCACTCACATTCACACTTCACATGGTTTCCATTCTTAAAGCTGAAGATTGAGGGGACCAGGGAGAGTTGTCGGAGCTTTTACTTCTGTGAATATTTACACATGTTGTGTTTTCATGTTTTATGGGGAATTTCCATAGACATAATGGCTTTCATGTACAGACTGTATATTCTCTCCCCTTACACTAACCCTAACCCTTACCCCTAAACCTAATCATCACACAAAACATTTTTACACTTTCAATAAACATCACTTAGTCTGATTTATAAGCTGTTTTCCTCGTGGGGACCAAAGAATGTCCCCACAAGGACAAGGATTTTAGATATCGCCATCACACACACACACACACACACACACACACACACACACACACACACACACACACACACTTGGCAAAATATTACCAGTGCTACGTTTTACAACAAAATGCTATTTCAAAATTCAAGTTTATTTTAATGTGTTACTTGCAGTTTCTTTTTAATTATTTTAAAATTCATTTTTTTTTGACTATTTTTATTATTATAAATTATTTTTTGTGAAAATTATTTCTACACCTATTTTTCCCAATATAGGTTATTTGATGCCTTTTAACAAAATTTAAACACTTATGAAGAACATGATTTCACAAAAATCAAAAATGGAGAAGGTTACATCCCAGCTAGCAAAAAGTCGTCTATTAGACGTTGAATAAACGTAAATCTTCAACGTCTAATTGCGACTTTTCAACATTGAAAACAGGTCGATCTTCAACGTCTTGATGGAATATGTAAAACTCTTTACATTTATTTGAGATAATAATGAACATGGTTTGATAGTTTGTTTTTCTCCGTTATTTTAGCATGTATAACAGACTTATCCTGTCTTAGATGATCAGTTGAAAACACGTAGTCAAAGTCCGGCCGAAACTACTTAGTTGAAATCACGTCGTAAACCAATCCAAGGCGGACCGACTTATTTTCAACCATATTTCAACGTTGAAAGACGGTAATTGTTTACTGGGATGCAAAAAGATTAGCTTTAGCTGGAGAAACAATATATTGAAGATTGCAGCAAAACGAAATTTATTAATGGGATATTTCACTGAAAAATCGTATTGTTGTTATTTTTTAATGTCGCAGCATGACAGCCGCGCTCACTATGAATTGTTGTTTTAGCCCATAATAGAGCAGAGTCAAATTCTTCACAATTTCTCCTTTTGTGTTCCATGGGGGGAAATGTAAACAATGTAAATTATGTAGTAAATAATGACAGATTTTTTTATATAGTCTATTTGTTGAAAGACAACTAAATAAAGTTATCAATTTTTGATCAACACCAACATTACTTTTTGTTGAAATTGAATGGTGCACCGGTGAGAT